>NW_024737841.1:0-19402 GCF_018991925.1 Homarus americanus | reverse complement strand
TACCCTATAATACATCACATGTACCTACAACCGCTACATGTGCCTAAACCCACAACCTGTTACCTACACCCGCATCCTGTGTGTATACCCACGTGTGCCTGCACCCGCCACCTGTGCTACCATTGTTCACCCGCTACTGTAACTACACCGCTTCTGTGTGCCTGAACCCACGCCTGTGCCTACACCGCTACCTGTTACTTTACCGCTACATGTGCTAAGCACTGTTGTGCCTGCACCGCTTCCTGTTACCCTGCACCTGTGCTGCATCCCGCTACTGTCCTCTGGCCGTTCATGTGCCTAAACCCACTACCTTTGCCTGCCGCCACCTGTGCCTGCACATTCCTGTGCCTGCACCCGATACCATTGCTTGCACCCGATGCCTGTTCTTACGCCCTTTCTTTGCCACTCCGTATCATATTGCCTGCACCCGCCTTATAATACCTACAGCCATACCGTGTGCCCTATGCCACAATATATTTCTTGCCTATGTGCATGCCCGCTTCACGTTCTTGCGCCCAGCTACCTGTGCCTACACCGCGTCCTGTACCTACTTCATTCCTGTTCCTCCGCCTCCTGTGCCTACACCCGCCTCCTGTACCAACACCTTATCCTGTGCCTCACCGCCACTATTACATACACCGCTACTATGTACGTACGCCACCTGTATATACACCCGCCACCTGTGCCTGCGAGCCATACCTGTGCATTACACCGCCTGCCTGTTCCTGCACTCCACCTGTGCATGCCGCCACCATTGCCCCCACCACCATTGCTTGCACCCAGCCACTATTTCACATCCATATCCTGTACCTGCACCCACTTATCCTGTGCCTACACCCTTATGTTATGAGCACCCACGCCTCCTGTTACCTACCAGCCGCAAAATGTGCCCAGCTCACGCCACCTGTACCAGCCACCACGTTATATTCCTACACCTGCGACCCTGTTCCTACCCGCGATATATTCTGACCTGTTCCTGCACCGCGACCTGTTCCCTACCCGCGACCTGTTCCTACACCCGCGACCTGTTCTACACCCGCGACCTGTTCTACACCGCGACCTGTTCCTACACCCGCCACCTGTTCCTACACCCCCACCTGTTCCTACACCCGCCACCTGTTACCTACACCCGCCACCTGTTCCTACACACCCACCACCTCCCACCTACACCCACCACCTGTTCCTACACCCGCCACCTGTACCTACACCGCCACCTGCTTTCACCGCCACCTGTACCTACACGCCACCTGTTTCTACACCCCGCCACCTGTACCTACACCGCCACCTGTACCTACACCCGCCACCTGTACCTGCACCCCGCCACCTGTTATCGACACCCGCCACTTGTACCTACACCGCCACCTGTACCTACACCGCCACCTGTACCTACACCCGCTACCTGTGCCTACACCCGCCACCTCTACCTACATCCGCCACCTGTACCTACACCAGCCCTGTACCTGCACCGCTACCTGACCGCCTGCGCCGCCACCTTTTGCCTGCACACTTTATCTTCCTTCACCCTTCACCTGTGCCTACACCGCCACCTGTTACCACCCCCAAACCTGTTTCTGCGCCCGCCAGTTTTTGCCTACACCTGCCAGTTGTGCCTACACTGCCACCTGTAACAACACCGCCTGCTTAGCAGCACCGCCACCTTTACCTACACCGCCACCTTTACCTACACCGCCACCGCACCTGCACCCGCCATCTGTAAACACACCTCCACCTTTACCCCTGCCGCCACGCTTTTCCCTGCACCGCCACCTGTACCTGCACCCGCCATATAACCTGCACCCCGCCGCAGCACCTCACCGCCACCTTTACGTTCACCGCCACCTGTTGCCTGCACCCGCCACCTGCGCAGCACCCGCTTCTTTTACCCTATGCCCGCCAGCTTCTACCCACCTGCCTAACCCGTCATGTGTGGTTAACGCCCGCTGGCTTCTTCCGCGCCTTTACTCGCCGCCATATTTACCTGCACCCGCCGCATCTTATTACGCCGCCACCTTTACCTACACCGCCACCTTTGACCTTTCACCCTTCCTACCTTTTTGTCTGCAGTGCTTCTGTTACCTGCGCCTCAGCCTTTGCTTACACCACTTCTGTGCCCCACGTAATCTGTAACAACACCCGCCACCTTTACCTCACCCGCCATATTTCTCACTTATCTGTCTCACCGCCACTTTGCTTCGCCATGTATTTCTGGCCGCTATGTTACACCCATCAGCCTTGACTTACGCTCCTTTTATGTTGCCAACACTTGTCATCTGTACCTTTGATACTTGTTGCCTACGCCCCTTTATGTTCCTCCATGTTGATTCACCACTATGTTCCTGCCTCTTGCGCAACACTTGCCAGTGCCTGCACCGCCATTGCCTGTGACAACCCTTATAATAAATCCTGCACCTGTAAAACGCCGCCATATGTGCCTGCACCGCTTTGCCTGTGGCTTTACCGCCACGTTTCCATTCACTTACTGCCTGTTGCGATGCGCCCGCCGCATGTTGCCTGCTGGCAACCGCATTGTTAGACCCACCGATATTGGTGAAACGCGTCGCCTGTGCAGGCGCATACCTGTGCCTTGGCATTTTTTGTTGCGGCCGCCTGTTGTGCGCACTCCGCAATATGACGCCGCCGCCTGTGGCAGCTCCACGCCACCTGTGCCAGCCGCCACCTGTTGCCTACGCACGGTCCTGTTACCTGCCGTCTGTGTGTAAGCCGTTCTTTATATTGCCTACGCCCGCTATTATTCGTGATGTACGGTTCCTGCCTGTTGAATGCAACGCCACCTGTACTTGCCCGCATATTGTGCCGCTCACGCCGCCTATCATATTGCCTGCAAAGGTATCATGTTATAACTCCGGTACCTGTTGCCTACACCGCCACCTTTTCAAAGACCGCTTTCTTTTTGCCTTTCACCCGCCACCTTTACCGCTTCTTGTTGCCAGCACCCGCCGCATCTACAGACACGGCCGCGCACAACCACCCGCTTCTGTACCAGCGCCCGCCACCTTTTGCCTGACCACTTTACCTGTTCCTGCACCTGCAACTTTACCTGCACCCGCCTGTACCAGCACCCGCCACCTCTGAACACCCGCCACTTATTTAACCTGCACCCGCTACCTGTTCCAACACCCGCCACCTTGCCCCTTTCTGCTACCCCTGTTGCCAACGCTCATCACTGCACCTGAGACCCACTACTGTGCCTTCCCCGCTTCTGTACTACCCGCCACGTTGCCCCTTCACCCACTACCTGCCTACACCGCCTGCTGTACCCGCCACTTGTGCCTCACACCGCCACTGCCTCTATGACCACCACAATAAATGTCCCACCACTAACCGACACCACGCCATATTGCCTGCCGCCACATTTGCCTCACCGCCTGCAACACCCGTCCTGTACCAGCAATGACCGCCACCTGTACCTCTATTGGACACCTGTCGATCACCCACCACCTGTTACCTACACCTGCCTCCTGTGCCAGCACCCACCACATGCCTCACCCGCCACTGCCTTTTCTGCCAGCTACACCGCTTCCTGTGCCTGCACCCGCTATAATGCCTACACCCGCTTCTGCCTGTCCTGCACCGCGCTACTTTTCTTGCCGCTACCGTACCTGCACCGCTACCGTGCCTAAACCCGCTACCCGTTACTTTCAAACCCACTGCTTACCTGCACCCGCCACCTGTTTTCACCGCTGCCTGTGCCTGCACACCCGCACTTCTGTGCCTGCACCGCTGCCATTGCCTACACCCGCTGCCTTGTTCTTCCCACTACTCGTTACCTGACCCGCTACCGTGCCTAAACCCACTGCCCACATTTCGACCCACTATTGCCTACGCCACCTGTGCCTGCAACACCCACCTGTAATCTAGCCACCACGTGTAACAACACCCGTACCTATGCCAGACGCCGCCACCTGTTGCCTGCAACGGCGTTAACGCAATGCGCCCACCACCTGTGGAACACGCCACGCTGCCTGCGCCGTTGCCTCGCCGCCGCACCGCGGTACCTGAACCTGCACCGCCACCTGTGCACCTGGCACCCACCTGTAAATGCACCCACCACGTGTAACAACACGCGCCATATACCAGCGCCGCCACCTGTACATACAACAGCCTGCTTTCGCTTGTCGCCACCACCTGTACAACACCGCCTGTGCATTACACCACCTGACCACGCACCTGCCGCCGCCTCGCATCGACTGCCTACCCGCCTCCTGTTACGCCCAAAATTCACCGCAACACCGCCACCTGTTGTACACCCGCCACCTGTTCAGCACCCTACCTCTTCTCTGCGCCGCCACACCTCTTACCCCGCTTACGCCACCTCCTACACTGCCACCTGTACCCTACACCCGCCACCTGTGCCTCACCCTTTGCCCCAACCTCCTTCACCCGCCATATTGCCAACCCCGCCACCTGCAGCTTCCCCGCCACTTGGCCTACCCTCTATCTTGCCTGCGCCCCACCTGCACCTACCTATACCGCCACCTGTACCAGCACCTGTGCCTACACTCCTGCCTACATGCCCCTGCCACCTGAACCCGTCACCTGTGCCTGCACCCCCTCCCACCTGTACCTCACCCACCACCTGTTGCCCACCACTCACTGCCTGTACCTCACCACATAAGAACATAAAACATAAGAGAGTAGAATACTGCAGAGCGGCTTTGGCTGAGGGCAGATCCCTTTCACACCCATCCCAGCACTTCCATGTGCCTGTCCAACTTCGTCTTAGGCTCCTAAGCGCCACGATCTACTATAGCACTCAGTAGCCTATTCACATATCCACAACTCTGTGCAAACCAGTGTGCCTGTTCCTTTCTAATCGGATTTGTCTAATTTAAACCATTTGTTCTGGTATTTCATTATTACTGAGCTTAGAAACATCTTCCATTTTACCTTATTAATCCCACTTACCCACTTGTACACCTCTGTCATATCTCTAACTCTGCGCCTCTCTGTGAAATGTAGCCTACTTTTCAGTCTTCTTCATAATTTCTGTATAGATCATTTTGTCATTCTTCTTTTATCTCTCCAGTCTATGTCCATTCTGTAGAGCACCAGAACTGGCCACATAATCCATGTGTGGCCTCACTAATGCTTTAAAAGGATTTCAAAATAACGTCCTTGATTCTGTTACTCACAGAGCCTGAATATGAACCCAAGAATCCTGTTTGCCTTGTTGCGAACGCTAATACATTATTTTCTGGGTTTCAGAATCATTCTTCTTAAATACTAAATCTTTTTTCTGTGTTTTCTATTTCCGTGTTACCTAGTTTATACTTAAGTTTGTATTCGTCTTCTATCTGTACTGCATTTATCAGTATTAAATTCTTTGCCAGTTTACTGACCACTCCTCTAGTATCTAAAATCTCTTTAGTATTCAGTCACTGTCTGGTTATATCTCCCCATTTGTGTCATCTGCAAATTTACTAATCCCTACTGGTATGCCTAAATAAAATCGTATATGATAAACAACAGCTTCCTTACAAATCCTAAACTCTTTGACACTCCCAATCTGTTTGTCCATTTATGCTGTTTCTTCATTGCCGCAACCTGTCATTTTATGCTAATCCACCTATTCGCATGTGCTTCTACCTTCTTATCATCTCTCGTGAGACTCTGTCAGATAGCTTACCGATCTAAATAAATTATATCCTTATGACATCATTTACTAACACCTGTTACCTGTGCCTTCACCGCCTCCTGTTGCCTCACCCGCCACTTTCAGCCCATTCACTCCTTCTATTTGCCTTCACCCGCCACATTGCTAACACCTGTTACCTGTTTCACCCCTCCGCCTGTACCAGCACCACTCTGCCTTTTGCCTCTACCGCCACATGCCTGCCTCACCTGTTACCTCGCCATATGTGCCTACACTACCTGTTACTTACACCCCGCCATGTGTGCTAACACCTGTGCGTACCCGCCACCTGTGCCTGCGCCGCTACGTATTGCCTGAACCCTGACCTGTTCCTGCACGCCACCTGTGCTGGCACCTGCCCGCTGTTGCCTGCACTCCACCTGTGCCAGCACCGCGCCTGTGCCAGCACGTCACCTGTGCAGCACCATCCTGTGCCTGCATGGCCGGATCTTGCCAACGCCCGCCGCCTACCAGCACCGCTGCCTTATTGCCTGCACGCTCAGCGCTGTTACCTGCGCCTGTGCTTCGCCCCCACCTGTGCCTATCACCGCTTCCTGTGCCTCGCGCCCTCTCTTGTGCCTCACCCGCCACCTGTTCCACTTGCCTCACCCCTCCACCTGTTCCTGCCCCCCACCTGTTCCTAAAACCAACCGCCATGTGCTACGCCACCTGTACCTAAACCCACCTGTGTACCAACACCGCCACCTGTACCAACTACCCGCCACCTGTGCCTGCCCACTACCTGTGCATACGACCGCCACCTGTTGCCTAACACCGCTTTTCTCAGACCTCACCCTCCACCTGAACTGCACCCGCTACCTGTACCTCCACCTGCTACCCATCTCTCACCCGCCTGTTACCTCACCCGCCACCTGTTACCTCACCGCCACCTGTGCCTGCACCGCTACTCATTCTCATCGTATGTTGCCTCACCGCCACCTGTTATACACCCGCCACCTGTTGCCAGCACCGTGCCCTCAACCTGCACCGCCATCGTCCTCAAGCCGCCACCTGTTTGCACCCGAACTGGCTAACACCGCCACCTGTTCCTGCACCGCCACCGTTTCTTACCAGCCACCATTACTTCACCGCCACCTGTGCCTGCATCCGCCTCACCTGTTCCCTACACCCGTCTCCTGTTCCTACACCGCCTACCGCGCCAACACCCGCCTCCTCTGCCAGCACCCGCAAATGTACTTACACCCGCCACCTGTGCCGCTTACCTGCCACCTCTTACACCACGCGACACTGTTCCTACACCACGACCTGTTCCCTACACCGCGACCTGTTTCATGCACCGCCACCTGTTTCTTCCGCCACCTGTTACCACCACACCCTCTGCGCATGCCTGCACCCACGCCACGTTTGGCTTCAACCCCGCCGCCTGTTACGCTGACGTGACAGCGCCAGCCACCTGTTACTCTACCGCCATATTGCTTCCACCGCCACCTGTCCTTACACCCCACCCTCTGCCAACACCCGCTACCTGTTATAACTTACTCCGTTTTGTCCATCTACACCGCCACCTGTAGCTTCTGCCACCGCCTGTTTCACCCGCCACCATACACCCACCTCCGCCACCCTGCCTGCCACCTGTTTCTACACCCACCACCTGTTACCTGCACCCACCACCTGTACCTACACCCGCCACCTGTTACTCACCCCGCCACCTGTTTCTACACCGCCACCTGTTACCTCACACCCACTTCCTCATTACCCACCACCCACCACTGCCTCGCCGCCAACTGTCGCTTCGCCACCTGTGCCTACACCCGCTGACTGTGCCTACACCCTACCTGTTCTACACCGCCACCTGTACCTGCACCCGCCACTTGTTGCCTACACCGGCCCATGCCTGCACCCGCCGCTTGTCGACACCCGCCACTTGTGCCTCCACCCGCCACTGTGCCTACACCCGCCACCTGTTGCCTCACACTTCCTGCCTCTTATGCCGCCTCTGCCTAAACGCTTCTTATTGCTTCCTTCCCTGTCTTCACCCGCTCGACTTCTCTTACCCTAGCTGTTGCCCCTGCACCGCTACCTGTACTTTCACCGCTTCTTATGTTGCCTACGCCGCCACCTGTTACCGCAACCTGTTTCTACGCCGCCAGTTGTGCCTACCTGCCAGTTGTTTACACCTGCCTGTAACCAACCCACCCGCCTGTAACAACCACGCCGCCACCTTTGCCTGCACCCGCCACCTTTACCTACACCCGCCACCTGTTCCAACACCCGCCATCTGTAACCACACCGTACCTTTTACCTACACCCGCCACACTTTACCTACACCCGCCACCTGTCCTACACCCATACCTGTGCCTACGTCCGCCACCTTTACCTGCACCGCCGCAACGTGTTGCGCCCATACTTGTGCCCCTGCACCCGCCACGCCTGTTACTCAACCCCTTACGCTTCTTATTTGCTTTCGATGCCCATCTTATTTTGCCTGCACCCATTCTTGTGCTGTAACCTGCATGTCTATTGTTGCCGCCCGCCTTATTTACTTACACCCTTCTTGTTGCGTGCACACGCCACCTGTTCTCTGCCCATGCGGCTTTTTTCCGCCCATCTTCTGTGCCTGCACCCGTCACCTGTTACGCACGCCTATATTGCCAACGCCGTTGCTGTTCACGTGTACCCGTACCCACCTCACCCGCTACCTTGTCCCCACGCCATCTGTTAACCACGCCGCCTCCTGTTACCTCACCGCCATACCTGCCTACACCCGCCACCTGCCTGCACGCTTCGTGCCTTCAACGCCCTTTATGTTGCTACGCCTGCCTGTGCTTGCACCGCTACGCTTTTGTAAACCCATTAATGCCTGCACCCATCACCTGTACCTCTCAATACATCTGTGTGCTTTCTAGACCTGTTATATTTACTCACCCCATAACATATTGCCTCTGCCCATATCATATTGCCTCTTGCCCTCATATCAGTGCCTCTTGCCCTTCACCTCGTGCCTCTGCTTATCTTATGTTACCTCTGCATGCATTATGTTGCCTCGTCCTGTGCCTCACACATATATTGCCTCTGTGCTTCGTGTTGCCTAAAACCCTGTGTTACCTCACACCCATACCTGTTACTTATCATGCCACCCATCTCTTGCCTCTGCCGCCACCTTATTTTGCATGCCTGCCTCTGGCTTAGCTACGTGTGCTAAACCCACAATATATTGCCTACACCCACCACTTATGTGCCTCACACCATACGTGTGCCCTAGAGCCCACCATTATATTGCCTCACACCCCGCCATATATTGCCCTACACCCACTCCACCTGTTCCTTACACTTACTCACCTGTGCCTCACCCGTGCGTGTGCCTAGACCCTGACCTCTCACCCGCCACTGTGCCTGCACCCGCTGCATGCCCTCAAATTCTATATGTGCCTACGCCACATACCTTGTGCCCACCATACCTGTGCCTGCCATGTTCCCTTACACCCCTCACCTCATTACACTGCCTCACCACGCCACCTGTTACCTCACCCACCACCTGTTACCTCACCCGCTACATGTGCCTCGACCTGTGCCTACACCGCCACCTGTGCCTCACCCGCCACCTCTGTGCCTACACCCACCTCATGCCTCACCCTTCTTGCCCACCTGTGCCTACACGCTTCGTGTGCCTCACGCCCGCTACGTGCCTGAGCCTATATGTGCCTGACCCATGCCTGTTCTTGCCCGTCATATGTTCCTACACATGTTCTTACACCATACATGTTGCCTACACCGCTATGTTCCTCACGCCATGTTCATACATGTTATGTGCCTCACCCGCCTCCTTACTCACTTGCATACTTTGCTACCCACTTCTTTGTTGCATGCACCCTTCCTGTTGCCTACCTTGCTCAGCTTCTAACACCCGGGTTCTGTCTGCACGCACCTGTTGCCCTTACCCCCACCTTTTGCCTCACTTACCTGTTGTAAGGCCATTGACCTTGCCTACACCTTCTTATATTGCAGCACCCGTACTGTGCCTCTTCCTACATTCACCCACTAGCTGTTGCCATATTTATGCACCCACTTCTGTGTAATTGCTAATACCTCACCCAGTTTGTGCTACACACCTGTTGCCTGCACCCCGCATGTGCCTCTGATACTATATTATTGACAATACTTATTTACCTCACCCGCTACTTGTACACTTATGTGCCTACACCGTTTATATTGCCTGCACTTACTTATGTTTCAATGCCCACCTTGTTGCCTGTGCTGTTATCTTGCACCCGCTGCATGTTGCCCACGACCTCATTCCTACACCCATACCCACTCTCACCCACCTCCTGTTCCTCACACCCGCCACCTGCCTACACCCCGCCACCTACATCCAGCCACCTGTTTCTGCCCGCCACCTGTGCCTCAACCCACTACCTGTGCCCGCCACCTGCCGCCACCTGTACCCCTACACCCGCCAGCTGCCATAACTCACTTCCCCTTGCCTCACACCCACTTCCCCTGTGCCTAAACCACTACGTGTCATCTACACTTTACCTCTTACCCCTTATACCTCCATGCCTCACCCATACGTGCCTACACGCCACTTGTGCCAACACCCATCACCCTATACCCCCCGCTACCTGCCTGCACTCTGCCTGCACCGTTAGCGTATCAACACCTGCCGCAATACCTCACACGCCATCACGACGCCTCCCGTGGCTTCTGCCCACTACCTTGCCTACACCCGCCACCTTCCTACACCGCTTCCTATGCCAACAACCGCCGCATTTGCCTACGCCCATCTCCGCAATTGCTGCTCCGCCACCTCGCCTTTACCTTGCATGTTCCTACACCCGCTTCTTGTTTGCCTGCACCCGCTACCTATCTACACCCGTTACCTGTTGCCAACACCCGCCACCTTCACCCGTTGCCTGTAACACCCGCCACCTGTGTCTGTAAGCTTTTTTGCCAACACCTGCCACCTGTAGCCTATGCCTGCACTCTGTTACTACACCGCCACCTGTGCCAACACCGACACATTGTAACTACACCGCTTCTGCCAACACCCACCTGTACCTGCAACCACTTCATATTGCCAACACCTGCCACCTGTTGCCTACAACCCTTCTATATTACCTACCACCGACACCTTCACTTACACCCGATACCTGCAACCCCGCCAGCTGTGCCCTTAACCCGCTACCTGTACCCTGCACCCCGCCTCCTGCTCCAGCCTTGTGCTGCCGCGTTGCCACCCGCCTGTACACTTCACCTGTTCCTCTTTCGCCACCTGTTACCGACACCCGCCACCTGTTGCCTACACCGCCACCTGTACGATCGCCGCCACCTGTACCTACACCCGCCACCAACCTCACCCGCCACCAGGCCTCGACCCGCCACATGTGCCTACACCGCTACCTATTGCCTACACCCGCTACCTGTTATCTCACCCCGCTACCTGTTACCTGCACCGGTACCTCATGCCTACACCGGTACCTGTACACCTACACCCGCCACCTGTACCTGACAACCGGCCACCTGTAATCACCCCCTCATAACCAACACCCGCCACCTCTCGCCAACACCGCCACCTGTGCCAGCGCCACCTGTTGCCTGCAACAACCCGGCTGTAAATGCACCCCTACCTTAACAACACCCGCCACCTGTTGCCTACACCCGCCTCCTTGATCCTACACAGGCCCTCATATTGCCAGCACTCGCCAATAACCTCCACATCCGCCACCTGTTCCAGCTTTACCGTTCTTATTTGCCCTATCCGCCACTTCTTGTTGCCACTCTACCTTGCCTGTTGCAACACCCGCCACCTCGGCCTGCGCGCCACCTCTACCTACACCGCCACCTCTATGCAGACACCCGCCACTGTACCTGCACCCACGCCACCTGTACGAACACCCGTCACCTGCAATGCCTTACACACCGCCACCTGTGCCCTGAAACCAACTACCTGTTGCCACACCCGCCACCTATACCTACACCTGCCACCTGTTACCTAAACCACGCCACCTGTACCTGCACCCGCCACCTGTACCTACACCCGCCACCGTACGCTTCACCGCCACCTGTTGCCTACCCTACCGCCATGTCCCACCACCTATACCTGCACCTGTGCCTAACCTGCCACCTGTTACCTACACCGCCACCTGTTACCTACACCCGCCACCTGTACTTACCGCCGCCACCTATTGCCCCTCGACCCACTACCTGTTGCCTACACCTGCCACCTGTCGCCTACGCCTGCCTGTTGCCTGACCACCTGTTGCCTACACCCGCCACCATGCCCTGCCCGCCACCTGTTGCCTACACCCATCCTGTTGCCTAGAGCCACTACTTCTCTCTCACCTACAGCCACATGTGCCTACACGCCACCTGTGCTAAACCACTATATTGCCTGCCACTTCTGTTACCTACACCCGCTATGTTGCCTCACTTTATATTGCCTACACCCCTTTAACCACTACCGCCTTGCCGCCACCAGTACCAACACCTGCCAGTGCCCACACCAGCCATGCCTACACCTGCCACCTGTGCCTACACCCGCCAGCTGTTCCCCACCGCACCCTATACCTACACCTGCCACATGCCTACACCCACCTGTGCCCACCCACCTCTTGCCTGCCTGTGCCTCAAACCACTACTTATATACACCCCGCCACCAGTGCCAACCCGCTACCAGTGCCTCACACCAGCCACCTGTGCCCTGCACGCCAGTGCCAGCCTTCCGCCACCAGTTGCCTACACCAGCCACCTGTCGCCTCACGCCCACCTATTGCCTCACCGCCACCTCTGCCCTCACCCGCCACCAGTGCCAACACCCGCCACCAGTGCCTGCACCCGCCACCAGTACCAACACCCGCCACCTGTTACCTACACCCGCCACCAGTACCAACACCAATACCTGTTGCCTACACCCCACCAGTATGCTACCCGCCACCAGGTACCTACACCAGCCACCTGTTACCTACACCGCCACCAGTACCTACACCAGCCACCTGTTCCTACACCCGCCACTGTTCCACCAGCATATTTCCTACTATTTGCCTACCCCGCCACCATGCCAGCACCGCCACCAGTACCTGCACCAGCCATCTGTGCCTACACCCGCCACCTATACCTACACCCGCCACCTGCCTGCATCCTGCTTCTACGGTATGTAATCTGTCATTTCACGCGGCTTTGTCATGAAATCTTCTTAATGTTGTCAAAGCCGCTAAATTTGATGCAGATCGTCACCAGAGCTAAACTGAAACAATACTCTGCCCTTCAGTTATGGGCAGCGTAATAATAAAAAGTAATGGAAAAACAAATCAATTTAATACGAAATAATAGTAAAACTTATTTTGTAGAATGAAACATGTGGTAATAAACCAATATTAAAACACATTTTGTTTTTACACTTGGCTTTTCTTATCTCATTGTATTTGCTGCAGACATTTTATCCTTTTATATATATTTGTTAACTCACCCTTATTTTAACTGGCAGAACTGTTTTTATAACTGTATAAATCCTTGTGTTATTATGTATTTATTCGTTATATAAACTTTTATTAAAGCAGTGACACTGGTATTTGTCTTAGCTCCAGCATATATTGCCTCATTATCCACTAGTGCTGTACATCTGCCTCGACCATTGTGTGAACCCACAAACACCAATACCAAGCTTTGTTGGTCTTCTCTCTCTCTCTCTCTCTCTCTTTTAATAAAAGCATCCATTGCAGACCTGGAAACGTCGGGATGGGGTGTTCGCAAAACAGGTGGTATTTTTTTTGCTCCATAAATTCCCTTCTGTTTCGCTGTATTGTGGCCGGGCATTTAAGTATCCCCATCATTTGGTACTCTAAATGGTTTTAAGCTTGCATATGTTTTCTATTCTGTTTGTAGGCAATTTTCACCAATGCGTCGGCGTCGTGTTGTGGTGAAAGGCAGGCAGCAGCAAGCGACGGTGGCGTGGCGGCAGGCAAGCGGCGGCGGCGGCGGCTCAACAGGAGGCCGGCAGCGGCTGCGGGAAGCGGCGGCGATGGGCCGCGACGGGTAAAATGGAAGAGGCGGTATAGGTGTGTATTGCTGTGAAATATCATGAAATAACGGTTAAGTGTGTGCTGTAACAAGTATCAAATATGCAGGTTAAATTCATGGTAACAAAACTGTATTTAATCACACTTTGTAAATTAGGCAGTCTCCCCATTACATTTCAGGACGCTATCATCCTGCCATTAAATATATATGTTTGGGCTCACCATTTCTCCAATGTGTCACATCACACATCCTTTATATCTCTTCCTCTCCCGAAAAATGCTGTACAATGACGCCTTCCTTCCTCTGAGCAGTTGCTCCAAGTATATAAAAGTATTTCGTCCTAACATTACTATATCTGGTAGCTCTCTCTCCTGTCCTTTATTGAATGGTAAGTCAAAAGGCATTTCGTCTTTGCTCTCCTCTTTTAGTCGACAATCTCTCTTCCCTTTCTCTTCGCTGCAATGTTGCTTCACTCTCTCTCTCTTTTACAGGTACTTTAACGGGCAATGTTCAGTGGATTTGGCATCCTGTGTACCGCCAGCAAGGCCGTGGGCTCTCGTAACGTCTTGCCCGCGGTGCCCACCGTTTCTCTGTGGATGTCGGTCACACGAAAATAACCCGTGAAGTACCTCCTTCTTTCCTCACACAGCTAACTGTGGAATCTCTGCCTTCTGTGTTTCCATGCTCTTACAATCTGTCTCACTTTAAAAGCTGGTTTCCCATCTTCGTGGTGTAGATTAACACAGTCCAGCCTTGTGGGTCGTTTGACCTGTGCCCGGGTGGGCTAATTCCGTAAAAAAAGTAGGGAGATTAGAGGCGTAAGGTGTCAACGATGTAGAGAAGAATTACAGCAATAGGGAAGAGTTATCGCTATATGGTATCAGATGCAGGGAGAAAATTACAACATCAGCGATAAGCGGAGGGGATTAATATTGTAAAGATTACCAAAGATACAGGGACTAGTCCTGGCTCTCCCTGGTATGTGGCACTCTTCCTGAATATTATCATATTGGAAACAGTGCCTCTGATTGCTTACGAAGGCCAGATTATATCGCTGTTTTTATCTTGTTAGTGGTCGTTATTGGTTCCTTAACTGGCTCTGTTGCTGTGGGCCCTGTGTGCTGTGGGGCCTGGTGCTGTGGGTCCATTGTGCTAATGGACCCTGTGTGCTGTGGACCCTGTGTGCTGTGGGCCCTGTGCTGGGTCCTGTGTGTGCTGTGGGTCCTCTGTGCTGTGGACCCTGCGTGCTGTGGACCCTGCCTGCTGTGGACCCTGTGTGCTGTGGACCCTGCGTGCTGTGGGTCATACATGCTGTGGACCGTGCGTGCTGTGGACCCTGCGTGCGGTGGGCCTCTGCATGCTGCAGACCCTGCAAGCTGTTGGGCCCTGCATGCTGTCAGCCATGTATGCTGTGGAGTCTGGTGCTGTGGACCTTGCGTTCTGTGGACCCTGCGTGCTGTGGGCCCTGTGTGCTATGGGCCCTACTGCTGTATGAGCCCTGGGTGCTGGACCTTGCGTTCTGTGGACCCTGCGTGCTGTGGACCTACGTGCTATGGGCTCTGCGTGCTGTGGACCCTGCGTGCTGTGGACCTTGCGTGCTGTGGACCCAGCATGCTGTGGACCAGCATGCTGTGGGCTCTCTCCTACCCTTTTCCTCCCAGTACTTTATGTGTTTGCGTGAAAGGCAACAAATACACCGTCAAGTACTTTACATTATTACAACGTCATACCTCTCTCTCTCTCTCTCTCTCTCTCTCTCTCTCTCTCTCTCTCTCTCTCTCTCTCTCTCTCTCTCTCTCTTTCTCTCTCTCTCTCTTTCTCGCTCTCTCTCTCGCTCTCTCTCACACGTTCCTGTTAGTTCAAGCCAAATTCTTTAGGGCGTCCATATTTAGCTCAGATATTTAGCTCAAACGTTGTGGGCAGAATGTACTTTTTAAGTGAGTTGATGTGATTAATGATTTTTTCTTTTTCAGTTGTTCTGTTATTTCGGTTGTTTTTCACTAACAACATGTATTGTAATTGAAAACGTAACTCTTATTTTAGCCGAGAGAGAGACAGAAATTATCTTATGTTATGTTATGTTATATTATATTGTGTCGTGTTAGCTTAAGGTTTCGTTAAAGTTAGGTTAGGCTAGGTTAAGAATAGGTTTTGGTTACGTTAGGTATGAAAAGTTCATTATTATACTTAGAAGGATTCAAAATGACATGGAGTCATCTTATACTAAAACAACAGGCATCATACCTACTAACACACTCCTATAGAATGAGTACTACTACCACCACTTTGCTGTCACTCCTGAATCGACTATGACGATCATCCAACTTATGAGACAATGATTGGAGTCTTTAGGATGTCACCTTCGTTGGTAAGTTTTGGGTGACTAAAGAGGCCGATACAGGACAGGCAGGTTCGTTCACAGAAGTTGTGCATGTGGAGGCTACATCTAATGTGAAAGGGGCGGCGACAGCGTCTTTCCGACGTTGACACTTGTCTGCCTCAGTTTGCAGTCGAGCTAACTCAGAAATATTGACACCTTCTTGTGTGGTGCTCCTCAAGCGTTACGGTGTGGGCAATCATCTCCCAGGGTGAGGTCAATTTGTCACTTTTTGGGTTTGTCTTAGAATTATCCTTATACTTTTCAGTTGCCCACCAGTGATATGTTTTACTATTCGTTAGGTGACTGTAAAGTAACTACTTTAGCAGTTTATTGTCGTCCATGCTGGTACATGGTCAGTCCAACGAAGTTGTTCATGGATAATAATAGCCTCGATGCTCCTACGGTTGGTGTCGGCGAATACTAGCATTTGTTCTCTTGCCTGTGTCTTGCTACCATATAGCAGGATGGGGAGGACAATTGCTCGATATACGTGCAACTTTGTAGATAATTTCCAGCTCTCTACAGATGAAGAACATGGGTAAGGGTCTGCCAATGGCTAGATGCACATATGATCCGATGTTGAATCTCTTCTGATATCGCGGTGGTGGATAGGTGGGAATCGAGATACAAAGATAACATAAGAAAAGGTAGTACTCTTGGCTGGATGGATGGTGGATGTGGCTGAAACCAGGGCAGGCTGAAAGAGATCTGAGTCTTGGGTAAATTCACCTCAAGGCCGAAGTGTGCGCATATGAATCTGTGTAGGTGTTCAGGATCTCCTGTAGGTCGCGTTCAGTGTAACGAACAAGGGTGAGGTCGTCTGCATACTGAAGTTCAGTAATGGAAGCTGCCGACACCTTTCTTCCTGCCTGGAGTCGTCTTATGTTGAAACGTTCCTTCATCCGATATTGAATGTCCACAATGTCCACCCCCGCTCGCTAAATTGGCACTGGGATGAGTGGAAAGCAGCCAAGAAAATGGAAAAGGGAGTTGGTGCCAGTATCTATCGCTTGCTACCCTGTTTGGATGTGGATGAACTCAGACTGGGTGCCATTGTGCAGGACACTACCGTTCATGCCATCTTAGAGTTGCCTCACAATGGCGATGAATTCTGGTGGGCGCAAAAAGAGTCGAAGGCCTTGGTTTGGTCGATGAAGGCCATGTACAGGTCATGACGCTGTTCTCTGCACTTTTCCTGTATCTGGCGGGAAGCACAGATTATGTCAGTGGTGCCACGTGATGGTCTAAAGCTTCAGTGAGATTCTGGGAGGAAGTTTTCCGCCTAGGGAAGAGTCTGTTTAGCATATCATTCGTAACTGAGCTTGCAAGAGGCTTCAGCTGCATGCATATATTCTTTAAAAGCAGAGTAGCCATTCTGGTGAGGCACTGATCGTGTGAATCCATGGACAACACGTGTTAGTTGATTAGTTTCGTCAACAATAGCATTTATCTGAGAGTTCAGAGTTTGTACTGCCTTAGGACTGTGCAATGGTTCTAGTCTGTTTCATGACGCGCTGAAACTGCTTTCATTCGTTCCCTAGTTTAGCTACAGTACGTCTTCTGCAATTGCCGTACCAACAGGTGTTGTTACTTATTGAAAATACAAAATTAAATAGACCCGTTTTTTGACGCCGATGAGAATGTACATTCTTCCCAATGTCTTCAGATGTAGATGGCTTCCTCGAAGTGCCTTACCTCTTGATTAGACTCTTCATATGGGCGTTCTGAACTGAGGTGGTTTTCGAAGGGTTGTAGAAAGGGTAGACTGTTGTTCGAGATCTTGCAGGGTGTGCATGCTGTTTCAATGTGGACAGCTATTGATATCATGTGATCAGGCAAACGCGCTAAACCATGGAACTCTTGCTTACAGTTACAACGCCTTCCACTACAAGTACTTTGCCCAGTGGGGGCACAAAAGCTCCGGGGATGCGGCTGTTGTTGCCACAGTCCATGCAAGCAGAATCCGATATCAAGCCATGCCTGGGCAGGGGCGAGATAATAATGTTTTTGTTTGCTGATCGCAGTTTTGACGATACGTATTGTCTATTGTTGTATCGTGTCGAGCAACTATCGTAGTAAGTAGGATGTAATTGACTGACATTAGGGGACCATGTAGTCTCTGCTGACTTTTTTTTCATTCTCACCCTTCATGTTACTATGTCTGTGACGTTTGTCGTTATTCAACTACATGGAATTTGTTTCCATGTTCTTTTCGCTTTAATCAGGTATGGATCTGTGAATTTGGAAGCGAGGATTTTGATATACGTTCCGTCGCTTATATCATTACTACGTCTCCTATTTCAGAGTTACACGCTGTTAGCGGGTTTTTATTGTTGCTTGCAGATCATTTCAGCCATGAGGCTACTAAATGTTTTCGTTCTTTCCGTGGATGCTTGTGAAACATTGATTTGCTCTGAATAGTCATCCACGTTATACACAGGTTGTGGGGTTCCTGCTAGTTGATCATAGGGCAAACTTTATCAGGTATTCTAAGATTGGAGCAGGATCCATCGTTTTTTCCCTTGTTTTACCAAATAAACATTAGCAATGTGTGATGCTCGATGTCTGTCCTCATAGTTTCCATATATTTTCGCCTACTTTCTGTTAGACATCTGTTTCCCACTGGATGCCCGGCTTGGGGTGCGTCATGGAAGAGGTGAGGATGTTTTCCTTTAGTGTGTAGGAATAACAGTTTGAGAAATTATTTCGTGTTGTGTTTTGCTGGCGTACTGGTACGTCGTGCGAAGCTCAAATTGTAAAGTGGTAAGTGGTTTTGACAAATTTGCCTCTCCCGATTCTAGGCATAGGTTGCATTGGACTACGTAGTGGATCCTGTGGCTGTTCCGCCCTTAACTGTGGCGGGGTGAACGTGAGTGTGCTTGACGGAGGTGTTGTCTGGATGGCAGATCAGCTACCACGTTTGCACGGCCAGGCAAATGCAATTTCGGGTGCGGACTCCTGTATGGTCTGATACCAGCACGCTAGACGCCTGATAAGGTTCTTCCCAAATAGTTCTCTCACGGCTTCATGATCTGTGTGGACTGTGATCGGATATCAAAAATGAGATCGAAATTGCTTGAGAGTCCACCAGCTAATGCTTCCGTGAGTAACTGAAGTGATGTTTCTGCATTATTGAGGGTGCGACTGGCGTAGGCTATTACGCCACTTCCCTCGATGATCGGTTTGCTGACACAGCCATAGCCCTAGGCCGGGCATTAGTGCACACATGTAGTGGTTTTTGTGTAGTCCGGAAGGCAACACTGGGCGTTCGTTAAGGCGCTCTTAAGGGCATTAAACTGCCCTCTTGTTCTTTTATTCATATAAGCTCTACGTCCTTTTTGGAGTCTAGTGAGTGGTGAGGCTAACTTGGCATAACCAGCAATACGTAACTTCTA
>NW_024737840.1:0-9109 GCF_018991925.1 Homarus americanus | reverse complement strand
GAGATACAGTGAAATAAACTGCTGTACCTAAATATTATATAACTCAAAATATATTCCCAAAACAGCACGTTTGCAGATGAAAATAATAAATGCATAAATAATACAAACAAAATCAATTTATATGTTTTTTATTATTTTTAAATCTCAGAAAGGATGGTTCAGCGCTTCTTGTTGTTCTTTGTCTTTTTCCCGGTGAAGATGTAGTCTCCCCATGGCAGGTACTGGTCCTTTTGTACATGGCAGAAAGTGGTAGTTTCCTTCTTCTTGTTGTTTTGGGTTTTCTTGTTGTTTTGGGTCTTAGTGTGTTTTGTGGTCTGCAGTTTGTTAGATCGGGGGCCCTTCTCCTTCACCTGGCAAGGCTTCACCTCAACCTTTGAGACCTTCGTTACAGTGCGTCGGAACACCATTATGATGAAATGACACAAACAGCTCTCTCACTGAGGTCAAATCAAAATTTGACCATTCAGAAAGAATTACGGTTAAATAAGGTTGGAATTTAAAGAAATTGACAACAAAATGAAGCTCTGTTTATCACTATAGTGTTGAGGATGGTGTTGTGGTGATGATGGATGGTGTTATATGTAGTGATGATAGGATGGTGCTATATGTAGTGATGAAGAATAGCGTTATATGTAGTAATGGTGGATGGTGTTATATGTAGTGATGATAGGAGGGTAATATATGTAGTGATGATGGATGGTGTTATATATAGTGATGATGCATGATGATATATGTAGTGATGATGGTTGGTGTTATATGTAGTGATGCTGGATGGTGTTATATGTAGTGATGATGGATAGAGTTATATGTAGTGATGATGGATGATGTTATATGCAGTGATAGAGGGTAATATATGTAGTGATGATGGATGGTGTTATATATAGGATGATGCATGATGATATATGTGATGATGGTTGGTGTTATATGTAGTGATGCTGGAGGCGTTATATGTAGTGATGATGATAGAGTTATATGTAGTGACGATGGATGATGTTATATGTAGTGATGATGGGTGGTGTTGGCGCGGTGATGATGGATGGTGTTATATGTAGTGTTGATAGGAGGGTAATATATGTAGTGATGATGGATGGTGTTATATGTAGTGATGATGAATGACATTATATGTAGTGATGATAGGATGGTTCTATATGTAGTGATGATGGATGGTTTTATATGTAGTGATGATGGATGGTGTTATATGTAGTGATGATGCATGATGTTACATGTAGTGATGATGGTTGGTGTTATATAGTAGTGATGCTGGATGGTGTTATTTGTAGTGATGATGGATAGAGTTATATGTAGTAATGATGGATGATGTTATATGTAGTGATGATGGGTGGTGTTATATGTAGTGATGTTGGATGGTGTTATATGTAGTGATGATAGATGATATTATATGTAGTGATGATAGGTTGGTTTTATATGTAGTGATGATGGATGGTGTTATATGTAGTGATGATGCATGATGTTTTATGTAGTGATGATGGGTGGTGTTATATGTAGTGATGCTGGATGGTGTCATATGTAGTGATGATGTATGGAGTTATATGTAGTGATGATGGATGATGTTATATGTAGTGATGCTGGATGGTTGGTGTTATATGTAGTGATGTTGGATGGTGTTATATGTCGTGATGGATGGTTCTATATATGTAGTGATGGTGGATGGTGTTATATGTAGTGATGATGGATCATGTTATATGTAGTGATGATGGATAGTGTTATATGTAGTGGTGATGATGGATGGTGTTATAAGTAGTGACGGGTTGATGTTGTTATATGTATTGATGAAGGATGGTGTTAGTGATGAAGATTGTGAGTGAGATGGTAGATTGTAGAGTGAGATGTAGTGAAAGTTGAAATTGAGATGTAGTGAGAAGTTATTGAGTTAGATGTGGTGAAGATTTGTGGAAATTGAGATGTAAGTGATTTATGAGTGGGGATGTAGTGAAGATTGTGAGACATGAGGAGAGGGTGTGAAGTGAGATGTAGTGAAGATTGTGAAGTGAGATGTAGTAAAGATTATGAAGTGAGATGTAGTGAAGATTGTGAAGTGACATGTAGTGAAGATTGTGAAGTGACATGTAGTGAAGATTGTGAAGTGACATGTAGTGAAGATTGTGAAGTGAGATGTAGTGAAGACTGTGAAGTGAGATGTGGTGAAGATTGTGAAGTGAGATGAAGTGAAGATTGTGAAGTGAGATGTAGTGAAGATTGTGAAGTGAGATGTAGTGAAGATTGTGAAGTGAGATGTAGTGAAGATTGTGAAGTGAGATGTGGTAAAGATTGTGAAGTGAGATGTGGTGAAGATTGTGAAGTGAGATTTGGTGAAGATTGTGAAGTGAGATGTGGTGAAGATTGTGAGAGTGAGATATGGTGAAGATTGTGAAGTGAGATGTAGTGAAGATGTGAAGTGAGATGTAGTGAAGATTGTGAAGTGAGATGTAGTGAAGGTTGTGAAGTTAGATGTAGTGAAGATTGTATAGTGAGATGTAGTGAAGATTGTGAAGTGAGATGTAGTGAAGATTGTGAAGTGAGATGTAGTGAAGATTGTGAAGTGAGATGTAGTGAAGATTGTGAAGTGAAATGTAGTGAAGATTGTGAGGTGAGATGTAGTAAAGATTGTGGTAGGAGATGTGGTGAAGAAGATTGTGAAGTGGATGTAGTGAAGATTGTGAAGTGAGATGTAATGAAGATTGTGACGTGAGATGTGGTGAAGATTATGAAGTGAGATGTAGTGAAGATTGTGAAGTGAGATGTAGTGAAGATTGTGAAGTAAGAAGTGGTAAAGATTGTGAAGTAAGATGTGGTAAAGATTGTGAAGTGAGATGTAGTGAAGATTGTGAAGTGAGATGTAGTGAAGATTGTGGAGTGAGATGTAGTGAAGATTGTGAAGTGAGATGTAGTGAAGATTGTGAAGTGAGATGTAGTGAAGATTGTGAAGTGAGATGTAGTGAAGATTGTGAAGTGAGATGTAGTGAAGATTGTAAAGTGAGATGTGGTGAAGATTGTGAAGTGAGATGTAGTGAAGATTGTGAAGTGAGATGTAGTGAAGATTGTGAAGTGAGATGTAGTGGAGATTGTGAAGTGAGATGTAGTGAAGTTTGTGAAGTGAGATGTAGTGAAGTTTGTGAAGTGAGATGTAGTGAAAATTGTGTTGTAGTGAAGATGTACTAGTGTAGTGAAGATGTACTAGTGTAGTGAAGATGTACTAGTGTAGTGAAGATGTACTAGTGTTGTAGTGAAGATGTACGAGTGTAGTGAAGATGTACTAGTGTTGTAGTGAAGATGTACTAGTGTAGTGAAGATGTACTAGTGTAGTGAAGATGTACTAGTGTTGTAGTGAACATGAAATAGTGTAGATAAGATGTGCTATTGTTGTAGTGAAGATGTACTAGTGTAGTGAAGATGTACTAGTGTAGTGAAGATGTACTAGTGTAGTGAAGATGTACTAGTGTAGTGAAGATGTACTAGTGTTGTAGTGAAGATGTACTAGTGTAGTGACGATGTACTAGTGTAGTGAAACTGTACTAGTGTAGTGAGGTCGCTCTCCTACACCTCCCTGGTTGGACACGAACTGTTATGGCTGACGGAAGAGCTTCAGCGAGCAGGTCGCTTATTAAATGACTGAATTGGGTGGTGGATACAGCAGACACAGCAATGTAGCCGAGGGTACTGCAGGAGGACTGTTGTCGGATTTGGAGCTGTCCAGCAGCAGTGAATGTGAAGAACAAGAGCCGTTTAAAGTTGTTAATACGAAAAGAAGAATAAAAGGAGGAATAGAGAAGGTACAAGTAGTGAAGATAATATTTCCCTCTTGGTGGATAAAAGAAAGAAAATTGATGGTGTGAGTCATTCTTCAACCATGATCAGTACAACGAGTTTAAACCCCATTGATGGTGTAGACGGCAGCAACTCATCAAGGAGGCCACTTCTTTACTTCCCCAAGAATAATGGCCTGGATTTTCATGATGAGGTAAAGTGCTCAGTTAGACTCGCTAAGTGCCATCAAGTGCTCTTTAAAGAAGGTAAACATATTCCTTATATTACTATGAAGGATGAGGCAGCAGTTAGATATTTAACTACAGAAGGATTTGAGAATGTAGTGATGAAAAAGCCTGTGGAGTCCATTGGGAAATGTATGAAGATCATTCTTTTTGATTATCCTGTTTACCTCGACCCCGTGGATGTGTTGGCTGACGATAGATTTTTGGGGCCAAGAGACGTGTAATTAAAATTGATGGAGAACTAGTACCTATGCCACAGCTAATTGCGCTAATCAAAGGTCCAGCGCCAGAGAAGGTCTTTGTGAGATGTGTGGGATATAAACGGGTTGCTGTCTACAACGAATCTCCAGTAATATGTTATAAGTGTTACAAGTGGGGGCATATGGCGTGGAAATGCCATAATGATTTTCGGTGTAGATTCTGTGGAAAAATGCATGAATCTAAGGTGTGTGGAGATAAAATGGCACTCATTGTTCCTGTGCCTAAGGGTGATAGTGATCAAAGACCCATATCCTTTACATCTTGTCTATCTACAATGATGGAGCGAATGGTATTAAATATATTGTATACAATTGATGGTCTCTTGTCTAGTAATGTGTTTGGATTTTTAAAGGGTAAAAGCACTACGGTTCCACAGGCGCCACGAGGAGCAACAGTTCCACAGGCGCCACGAGGAGCAACAGTTCCACAGGCGCCACGAGGAGCAACAGTTCCACAGGCGCCACGAGGAGCAACCGTTCCACAGGCGCCACGAGGAGCAACCGTTCCACAAGCGCCGTGACGAGCGGTTCTATGAAGAGCGGCGGTTCCGCGAAGAGCCTCGATTCCAAGGCCTCTGTCACAACTGCTCAGAGCTACGATGCCGCAGTCGTCAGGCACCGCGGTTCCACGACCATTACTGATACAATTGCTGATCAGTCGCGTCAACCCAAATATAATAAATTGTAAAACATTAATAAATTTTTTTTTTGTTGTTTAATTGTTTTCTTTGTTCTTTATTACATTTTATGGAACAAGTACTGATTTATTTGATTATATTCACACGAATATTATTTTTTAAATTGTTTTACTTGAAAAAAACAAATTCCAATTAGAGTACAATGATGACTGTGGTGTAGTGAAGAAGAATGATAGCATTCCACACGTCTTGGTGGAAACTCTTCAGGTGATCCAAAAATATAAAAGGTTTAAAATATCATAAAATAGAGTATTTTTAATTTCTTAATGCAAATAAAATCTAAATAAAAGATAAAATTATACAATAAAAAGGGAATTTAAAAGCCAATTTATGTAACTTAGAGAACGCTTCTCTCTCACCTCTCTAACCTTCTCTCTCTCTCTCTCACCTCTCTAACCTTCTCTCTCTCTCTCACCTTGTCTCTCACCTTTTCTCTCACCTTCTCTCTCTGTTAACTAATTTTTTGCACTAAATGGAGAAAATTAAATATTTTTTCATATTCAAACATTTATGATTTTTTTCTTTTCTTTTCTTGTGAAAACAAATACTAGACTCTTTCAACTTATTTTGTGCTGTAATGTCAGGTCTGTGATACTGTGTTTTGTACACTCATACTTATTGGAGAATTTTGATTGCATATGAAACAAATAACAGCAGGCCCAATACACTGCTTGGAGTCATGTAGAAAGTCTTCTATCCACGCTAGGACATTTCCCCGAATTCCGTACCCTTCCAGTTTGATTGTTAGCCTTTCGTGGGGTACACTGGCGAAAGCCTTGGTAAAATCTATGTAAATATTGTCTATATTACCAGCCTGTTCCAGAATATGGGTCCAAATATCCAATACCTTGAGCAATTGTGTTAAGCAGGAGCGCCCCGGCATGAAACCGATTGGCGATCCTTTACAAGGTTGTTTCGTATTAGATGTTCCATCGCAGCATCTCTGATAATACTCTCAAGTACTTTACATACAGTAGTACCCCGATTTACGCGGTTAATTGAACCCACGGGGTACCGCGTAAAGAGAACAACAGAACATATGGGATTAATTCCAATAGAGATTGGCCCGACCCCCAAACTCCACTTTTTCCGACCCAATACCTATGTTGTATTAAAAATAACATCTTAATTTTATGATGGTATGCACACACAATTAATACTTAAGAGAAATACAGTCGCCAGGTTAATGTCCATTCAAATAATGGACTCAAATCCCCTCCCCCCCTCTTCCCAGCTCACTAGCTCCTACCTCTGTGAGAAATGTTTGGGTGAAAACACTAGATTTTAACGTTTGGTAATAAATAATACCTCAGACTAAAGTTAGGATAATATAATTGACATTTCTGGATTCCTTGCAGGTCAGGGAATATTTTGAATGTAAACTTCATATATTTTGCACAAAAGACAAAATATTTGCTTTGTGTAAACCAAATTATTACATTAGATCTAAAATTTGTATGTCTCATGCAAAATCCATGATGTTTATATTCAAAATGATCATCATATTGTAAGAATTCCAACAATGTAAATTATATTCTGGCCAGGTAATTTGTATGAATTTTATGAGCAAAATAAAAAAAATATATACTTCACCGCGTATATGAGTAGATGCACTGTGGAAAGTGAAAGTCCGGTTCTGGCGAGGTACGGCGTAAATGAGAAATCGCGGAAAGTGAAACCGTGTAAAGCGGGGTAATACTGTAGTTATAATCAGGAATTTATAAATACAATTACATATTATATCCTTTTAGACCATAATTAAGAGGAATAGGATATCATTATTCACACCTCCTTGAATATTATGAGCTCTGGATATAGTAAAGCGTAGACAGTGACTGAGATCACCACATTCCAAAATATCCAAATACTTTTCAGAGCTAACTCTTCCTTTAATCTGAGTTAGTTCACCCATGATGCTGTCTGTGTTTAACAAGCCCCAAACATTGACTGTCACATGATTCGCTTCTTGCCACCTTGTTGATGATGTGACGTTGATAACCTGGTGTTTGGCCGCCACAGTGGAGAGGACCCTGGGTGGTGGATGCTAAGGTCATCTCATCTAAGATCACCTGACCCCAAAAGTCTGTCTTCACCCTCGTATTGCCGGTAAACTGGAGGCTGGTAGTACGATGGCGATCTAACCTTTCCTTAATTGCCTGAGTCCTGTGGTGTATCCCGGCCTCATGTAACCTCCTTCCCACAGTTCCTGCAGAAACGTCAACTTGAAGCTGTTTTTAATGGTGACTGTCATGGGAGGCTGTGTCGCCATGAGTCTTTCATCGTCCACTGGGGTAGTCTTTCTCGGTCCACCAGACTTAGGTTGGGTTAGGAGGATTACACTTCCCTCCCTCCCTGCCACCTTCTCTCCCTCTCCTTCCTTCTCCCCTTCCTCTACCTCCCCCTCCTACCTCCCCCTCCTTCTCCCTCCCCACCACCTCCTCCCTCTCCTCCACCACCTCCTCCCTCTCCTCCACCACCACCTCCTCCTCCTCCTCCTCCTCCTCCTCCTCCTCCTCCTTCCCCACCACCTCATTATAAACCTTGATGACAGCTCTTGTTATCATTAATAAAAAAATATTGACTAAAACAACCAATAGGAAACAACCTTATCACTCAGTTCCCGAGAGTGCCACAGTGCCACGTGAGAGTGCCAAGGTGCCACATGAGTTAGGAACGTTTGGTAGGGAGTAACACTACACCTGGAGGCAAAGACATTAAATAATTATCATACATAGAAAATCTAAAATGAAATACAGTTCAGTAAAAGTAATCAATAATGAATAAAGTGTTACTGTGCACTCACCTTTAATGTAGTCAGCTGAATGCACATGGGGCCTCAATAATTTGTTAATTAAACATGGAGACTACATTAATTGGCTGAAGCAGAGCAGGAGACAGGGCTGGGTGGGTCATCAATGCTGCTTTCTTCAGATAGGTTAATGTACTTATTGGTTGAAGGTATTGGATCATCTTGAGGGAGTGAAGAGGCAGCAGTGGGGGACTTCTTAAAATATTTGTCCAATTTAGACTGCACAGTTTGCCTTTTCTTTTCATTGTAAATCTCCCTGTATCAAGCAAATGCATCTTGGGTCAATCTGTCAACTTTGGCAAAACGCTAAACATTTTGATCCATTTCTTCAAAAATTTTCATCCCCTTATTAATAGTAACAAATGCCTCTGTCATTTGTTTCACTGAAACCTTTTTTGGGAGTGCAGATTCTTCTTCTACATTTGACTCTCTTCTTCCTCTGCAATTTTCTGTGCCTCCAGTTTAATAAGATCCTCGTTACTTAGCTCTTCTGCTACACTTTCAACCAACTGCTCAACATCTTCATTATCAATTTCGGGGGTGCTGGTGGTAGAGTGGTACCGCTCTTGCCTTCGCAAGCGAGATGTCACGGGTTCGATTCCCGGGCCAGTGGAAGTTGTTTGGACATACTTCCTAGCCTCCATTAGTCCCTGTTCACCTAGCAGCACAGTAGGTACCTGCTGTAAATCGAAAGTTGCGAATTCGTATTCAGGGACAAGTTGTTGGAGCTTCCAATAACTTGATGACATAAAATCATTGACTCTCCAGGCGTCTATGCCCTTGACTCTTCAGGCTTCTGCGCCCTTAACTCATGAGACATAAAGGCAAGCATGAACTTAGCATGCTGCCCTGTTGGGCACTGTAAACGCTTCTGCGCTTCACCTTGCACAAGGCTGTAGGGGAGTGCCCAATAAATAATAATAAAGAAAAAAAAATTATCAATTTCTAACTTAAGCTGTTTAGCCAACTCCACCATCTTGTTACTAATCTCAGAAATTACTTCATCTTCATTAAATTCTTTGAAACTGTTCACATATCTTTTCAGGACTTCTTCCATATTCCATTCATGCACTGACCTGTAACCTCATCCCATGCTGTTCTTTATACATTTCAAAATGTTGTAGGCCTTCCAAAACTCTCTGAGCGCTTTCTCACCTTCAGTAGCAGCAACAGCCTGAGGGAAGGTCCACTAGCGTTGCTGGGGGGGGAGGGGGGCGGCGGGCGGCGGCGGCGGTCCGCCCCGGGCGGCACTTTTGGGTCTGCTCATCACCCATATCTACAGCTACTGGAGACGTTAATCCATCCCTTTGTATCGGCGGCAAGTTAATCCTT
>NW_024737839.1:0-14447 GCF_018991925.1 Homarus americanus | reverse complement strand
GCCTAGCTGGCCATTTTGTTTACATTTTTCGGTCGCTCTAAAATACCATTAAAACAATATTGAGTATAAACGTTTGGCTCAACTGATGATCTCAAACATGTCCCAACATTTTTTTGCCTCAACTCCACATTCTGTAACTCATTTAGGTAGATGTCCCTCACTACACATACACTAGACTATGTGTAATGTTGCAGCTAATGTGTTATCAAGATATTGCACATTATAAGTTCATGTGTGGTCATTATTTTATCAAACGGAGGAATTTTAAAGAGCTATTACACCACCTGTATCATTAGTTGTCGCCAGGTGAAGGAATGTTTAGGTATATTATATTTTATTTACTGTAATTAAAGTTTCAATACCTAAGACGTTCCACTATAAGAGTCTTTCAACCTCAGGTAAGGTCTTAAGACTTTCTACTCTAGGTCTTACACCCTGGAGTAGCTGTATCGTCCACTTAGGTAATTTACTCCACAAGGAACTACAAGTTACACCTTGATGTAATACTTCATTTACTGCCAAACTTTATAGGAAAATATTTTTTCACAAAGAATTTCAAGTTACAATTTCACATAATAAGTCACATTTCAAACGTTCCTTCGGCTTACAGTTAAACTTTGCAATGTCAAGATACTTTTTTCACTGCAGAGGAAAGTATCCGTCATCATCATCATCACCACACACACACACACACACACACACACACACACACACACACACACACACACACACACACACGCGCGCGCGCAAAGACAAAACTCCTGTATCCAGATTCTCAAAAGTTTATAAATTAAATTCTTCCCTAAAATTAAACAGACAATACATCTATTAATCATAGAGTATGTGAACAATATCGACGCCATATTGGTTACCATCTTTGAGTCATATAATTAGTTAGCTACATAGTGTTAATTATTTAGTTAAATAGGAAAAATAATCTACTAGCGTGTGTTGTGACCAAAATAAATCAACATTGTATTTACTTTCTCCTCCAGGGGGCACTAAGTCTAGAAAAATGACACAATTGACATCTACATAAAGTGACTGACCAAGGGTAGATATTGGCTACCTTTTGTGTTACTTTGAGGTCGTAAGAACACACAGAGCTGCTCTTAAGGATGTTTACCACAATACACCTCAACCAGTTTCTCATTCACAAAAGTCAAACAATAAATCTGGTTCAAAAGATACACCGTAAATTTTATTAGAATACAATAATCAATTACTGTATTATTGCATTGAGGCGAATAGTCTTATGGTGTTAAGATGTGTTCTTAAGCCACGAAGGTAAACAAAAGGTATTCAATATCTGCCTTGGTTGACGATGATCTGTAGACGTTAGCAAGTCCTCCTCCTCCTGCTCTCGAGTAAGGCAAAGAAGGCCTCACCTGACCAAAATTGTTAATTAAGATAGATTACATGAAGATTAACCCTCCCAGCTTATTGCAACTAATGATTAACCTAACGCTACATGGGAAGTTAAGTTAGGTTAGATTAAGTTAGGTTAGGTTAGGGTAGGGTAGGTCAGGTCAGGTCAGGTCAGGTCAGGTCAGGTCAGGTCAGGTCAGGTCAGGTCAGGCAGTGCCAGTGTAGTTAATCTTGAGGTTAAATAAACTAGAGGCTAATCTTCACATGAGCCACTAAGACACTTTGACGGAGGCGGTTACGTACAGCAGGAAAGCTCTGATAACATATAATGTACAGTATATACCGTTTAAGTTGCGTCAGCAGCTCTATACACCACTTATTGACCTACTCATTCACTGCCGTAGAAATATTTACTTCTAACAGGTTTCTATATGGTTCCCAGTCACTATAATACGACCTTGTAAAATCAAATGATCTAAATTAAACTAAACTTATCCAAATTAAACTTATTAGCTAACAAATCCTTCTAAAACACGATATATGTAAATCAAAAATTCTAAATTCAACTTAACTTATCGTAATATAACTATTATAACTAAACCATTTTAATTAAACCTAACCTAAACACCTCAAGTGCCACAAACAGAAGGAAAAAACACCTCTAATATTATCGTGTAAGAAGCCCCTGTAACCCACTAACTCAAGGTAATGCATCTATATCAATCTACCTGCGTCGGAAGCTCTATACGTGACTATGATCGTTATCCACTGCTGGAGAACATTTGTACTTCTATAATTACCCCTGGAGAAACAATGCACCAATTTACGATTTATTTATTTTATTTTTCATTTATTTTTTATTCTTGGTCCATACTGTAAACACCGCCCGCTTGTGAGTCCCGGCAGCCATTTTGTTCTAACTTTCGGGGATTCTAAAATAAACTATAAATAAATAAATAAATAAAACAAGCATCTTTTGTTTTTCTAACCCATGAGCTGTGAGTCTTCACTATATACTTCAACATTACTGTAAACCAAGGCTAGAGAGGGTGTGTACAGTACTAGTGGAGCCAAGACGAGAAGGTATTTCAAATCCCTAAAGGGTTTTACAAGTGGAGAGTCTTACAAGTGGAGGGTCTTACAGGTGGAGGGTCTTACAAGTGGATGGTCCTACAGGTGGAGGATTTTAATAAGGATAAATACAGCAAGTCTTACAGTTGAATCAGCCAAGTCGAGGAAAACTCTTAAGAGTCATGTAACTTCTACCTGATGTTACCTGTAATCAAGCTAAGGTATATGTAAGAAGAATATTATCTCGTTACTATCCATTCCTCTTCCACTATCCTGCGAGGTGGTGTATTAATAGGCACAGATACTCATGATAAAGAAGGAATAAAGAGAAAGACGCAAGACACCTATAAAATGCGACAGAATATACCTACACATGCGTAATCCTAACCCATCCCAACCCAACCCAACCCTATCCTACCCTCAGCTTCACCACAGTACACAAAGTCATTCTTGGTATCAGAGTGACGCATAAACACCCTGTATCGCCTAAGACACATTTGAATCGGATGGTTCGTTGGCGGTTTTATTTCTTCGGTATAAACCAGTGAAGCAATTAGTTCGTGGGAACAGCGAGTCAAAATACTTCACATCAGCTTCGTTTACGACCTCCAGCTGATATTTACTTCTGTTGTCTATATCAATCACATTTTATAATGAAACAAAAATATGGTTAGTTACTTATAAATGAAAATAAATCATACTTAGATACTTAGGAGTGGGGAAAAAAGATACTTAAGATACTTAAAAATGAAAACACTCTTTGATACTTAAATTAGGACAAAATAAACGGACATTAAGATTTAACTATGAGCGGTGGATATTACGACATGTACCGGCTATCAATACAGAGGCGCTATTTAGCCGTGAAGTTCTCTCAGAAACCCAACAAGACAATATGTGGTCACGTAAAAATTTCAGGTTAATTTTTAACACCATCCGTCATTTTAAACCTTGGCACCTGTAGATTAAGAAAATATATGGTGATATTTTTTCTGATGGGATAAAGGTCGTATTTGTCCAGAGAAGTAAGAGAGGAAAAAAATCACTTGAGAGGCATGACGCACAGAGTGTCTAAGGTGATAAAAGATCATATACTACCATTTGGGTTTTCAAATTAAGTTCATTACATAAAATATCAAACTCATAAAGATTACAAAAGAACAGAACACCATGAGCTCTCTACAGCTATTGTCAGCTGTCAATATGCTGATGTACAGAAGCTACACAATGTTAATGGTGACTGTAATCCCAGGAAAATGATGCTCTTATAAACTTGGTAACTGGAGTTGTAATGCCAGAAAATGCCAAATATGACAATCTATGTGCATATGAAGTTGGAAGACAAAATTATGAAAATTTTGTCAAGGAACGTATTGTTGGTCCATTGAGCATCTGGGAAAAGCTGCCCAAGGTTAATCTACTGTCGTGGAAAGCAGCAAATAAGACTTCAACCATCAAATTGCTATCACAAGTTATAGAACTTAAGCAGGACATACAGTATATGCATCACAGAAGGGCAGCACTGTACATATCAAGTCACCAGACACTGATGTGTTTGGCATATTAAAGCAGCCTCAACTTGGAGAAAATACAAGTATGATAACAGGAACTGGTGAGCGACGACACATTGGGCAGAGAGCCTTACAGGTTTCCATGCCTTCACAGGATCTGACTGCATTGGAAAATTTGTTGGCAAAGGAAAGAAAGCATGTTGGAGCACTTTGATGAAATCTAACACAAAAGTCCTAGATGCATTCAAGATGCTGAGTAGACCAAATACCCTCCAGCAGACATGTACAGTATATTGGTCTAGAGGAATTTGTATTTAAGCTCTACTGTCCACGAATGACTTTCACTAAACTGTCAAAACTTAGATGGCATCTCTTCAAGATAACGCAGGCAGAAGCTGGAGAACTACCAGCGACTGCAGCAACTCTAAAGTATCATATATTGAGAGGAAGGTATCAAGCTCTTCTGTGGTCTTGTGATGCAGACAGTGAAATGCTTTCACAATTAGAGCAGTGCTGGAAGATTGACAATGACTGTTTCATACTAGTAATATCAGACCAACCACCAGCTCCAGAAGCAATCACAGAACTTGTTAAATGTGGATGTGGCGTCAGGAAATGTGGATCATTGTCATGTTCATACAGAAAGAATCAGAAAGAATAGCATGACATGCACCGAGATGTGTAACTGTCAAGCAGATGATGAGAAATGCCTAAACAAGGTGAAGGAATCTGTTGTACACAGAAGACTCTGATGACGAGGACTGAAGCAATGTCGTAAATAATAACTTGTGACTTGTATACACATGATGTATAACACTACAAACTTTTAATAAATATAAAACGGTGGTTCTAAGCTTTTCAGATAATGGTAATAAGTATATGTTTAATTTCCAGTATTTGTCTTTAGCAATTAATTTTACTTACTGCAATCTCTTCTTTGCCAGAGACAGGATGGCATATATGAGCAGCCATGTTTGTAACACACTTAAGATATTATAACAGCATTCATAATATATTACGTTAAATTGTAATGATATAATACTACATGTTCATAGGTTATTAGTCATGTTTTAAGTTACTTAGGAGTTAATGGTAATACGTCTGTGGTTCATTACGCCGCTCTTTGATAAAACTTCTTTAATGGCATAAAACTTATAATAAACCGTTCAGAAAAAATTACACCACAGTTCCTTAACATAGTTTATAAGGATTATTACGATGTATGGTGTCAAAAATTAACATGAAATTTTTACGGGATTACTTAAGCTCCTACACTAAAACCTGCCGACCTAACCTAACCTTTTTTACCCACCTCCACCTACTTACCTAACCTGACATAATCTAACCAAACCTGACATAATCTAACCTAACCTGACATTATCTAACCTAACCTGATATAATCTAACCTAACCTGACATAATCTAACCTAACCTGACGTAATCTAACCTAACCTGACGTAATCTAACCTAACCTGACATAATCTAACCTAACCTGACATAATCTAACCTAACCTGACATAATCTAACCTAACCTGACATAATCTAACCTAACCTGACATAATCTAACCTAACCTGACGTAATCTAACCTAACCTGACATAATCGAACCTAACCTGACATAATCGAACCTAACCTCCCGTCTGACATAAGCTAACCTAATCAAACCTAACTTTCCCACCTACCGACCGTAACCTATCTACTTATTACCTACCTAACCTAACTTAACTTAATCCAACCTGACGTAATCTAACCTAACCTATTGAAACTTAACTTAACCACCTACCTCATCTAACACCACTTTGTAATCTCTTTGCACTACCGCTCACAGGATGAGTATGGGGGGCACAATAAACTAGCCTCTAACTGGCAAAATTAACAAAACTAACCTAACTTAACCCAACCTGACTTTACCTAACCTGATCTGATCTATCCAACTTAAACACCTTAGAATATATAATAAAGCCGCTAGGTTAATTTAGGCTAAATATGGTTGATTCATATTTCGTTTGACAGAAATTCCCGGCAAAATAACGTATCTATATTGAGAACCACCGCCATGTTGGTTCCACGTTAACAAGACACGGATACACTACAGAATAACCCGCGTTCGTTTAACCTCAGTTACTACAGTTTACTTTATAATCTTACTTCACAATCTTCACTACATCTCACTTCACAATCTTCACTACATCTCACTCCACAATCTTCACTACATCTCACTTCACAATCTTCACTACATCTCACTTCACAATCTTCACTACATCTCACTTCACAATCTTCACTACATCTCACTTCACAATCTTTACCACATCTTACTTCACAATCTTTACCACTTCTTACTTCACAGTCTTCACTACATCTCACTTCACAATCTTCACTACATCTCACTTCACAATCTTCACTACATCTCACTTCACAATCTTCACTACATCTCACTTCACAATCTTCACTACATCTCACTTCACAATCTTCACTACATCTCACTTCACAATCTTCACTACATCTCACTTCACAATCTTCACTACATCTCACTTCACAATCTCTTTCAGCCAAGCATCTCACCTCACAATCTTCACTACATCTCACTTCAAAATCTCACTACATCTCACTTCACAATCTTTCACTACATCTCACTTCACAATCTTCACTAAGCATCTCACGCCACAATCTTCACTACATCTCACTCTTCACACCCACCACATCTCACTTCACAATCTTCACTACATCTCACTCACTTCAAGGCCACTCATCTCACTTCTGCCAATCTTCACCACATCTCACTTCACAATCTTCACTACATCTTACTTCACAATCTTCACTACATCTCACTTCACAATCTTCACTACATCTCACTCCACAATCTTCACTACATCTCACTTCACAATCTTCACTACATCTCACTTCACAATCTTCACTACATCTCACTTCACAATCTTCACTACATCCCACTTCACAATCTTCACTACATCTCACTTCACAATCTTCACTACATCTCACTTCACAATCTTCACTACATCTCACTCCACAATCTTCACTACATCTCACTTCACAATCTTCACTACATCTCACTTCACAATCTTCACTTCATCTCACTTCACAATCTTCACTACATCTCACTTCACAATCTCCACTACATCTCACTTCACAATCTTCACTACATCTCACTTCACAATCTTCACTACATCTCACTTCACAATCTTCACCACATCTCACTTTACAATCTTCACTACATCTCACTTCACAATCTTCACTACATCTCACTTCACAATCTTCACTACATCTCACTTCACAATCTTCACAACATCTCACTTCACAATCTTCACTACATCTCACTTCACAATCTTCACTACATGTCACTTCACAATCTTCACTACATGTCACTTCACAATCTTCACTACATCTCACTTCACAATCTTCACTACATCTCACTTAACAATCTTAACCACATCTCACTTCACAATCTTCACTACATCTCACTTCACAATCTTCACTACACCTCACTTCACAATCTTCACTACATCTCACTTCACAATCTTCACTAACACCATCCTTCATCACTACATATAACAACATCCATAATCACTACTTATAACACCATCCATCATCATCACCACATATAACACTATCCATCATCACTACATATAACACGATCCATCATCACTACATATAACACCATCCACCATCACTACATATAGAACCATCCATCACGACATATAACACCATCCAACATCACTACATATAACACCAACCATCATCACTACATATAATATCATCCATCATCACTACATATAACTCCATCCATCATCACTACATATGACACCATCCAGCATCACTACATATAACACCACCCATCATCACTACATATAACATCATGCATCATCAGTACATATAACACCATCCATCAACACTACATATAAACCAACCTATCATCACTACATATAATATCATCCATCATCACTACATATAACACCATCCAACATCACTACATATAACACCACCCATCATCACTACATATTACATCATCCATCACTACATATAACTCTATCCATCATCACTACATATAACACCATCCAGCATCACTACATATAACACCAACCATCATCACTATATATAACATCATGCAGCATCACTACATATAACACCATCCATCATCACTACATATAAAACCATCCTATCATCACTACATATAACATCATGCATCATCACTACATATAACACCATCCATCACTACATATAGAACCATCCTATCATCACTACATATAAAATCATCCATCAGCACTACATATAACACCATTCAACATCACTACATATAACACCACCCATCATCACTACATATAACATCATCCATCATCACTACATATAACTCTATCCATCATCACTACATATAACACCATCCAGCATCACTACATATAACACCAACCATCATCACTACATATATCATCATGCATCATCACTATATATAACACCATCCATCATCACTACATATATTACCCTCCTATCATCACTACATATAACACCATCCATCATTACTACATATAACGCCACCCTTCATCACTACATATAACACCATCCATCATCACTACATATTATAACACCATCCATCATCTCTACAAACACCAGTCCTCAATACTATAGTGATAAACAGAGCTTCATTTTGTTGTCAATTTCTTTAAATTCCAACCTTATTAAACCGTATTTCTTTCTGTATGGTCAAATTTTGATTTGACCTCAGTGAGAGAGCTGTTAGTGTCAGTACATCACAATGGTGTTCCGACGCACTGTATCGAAGGTGTCTGAGGTGGAGGTGAAGGCTTGCAAGGATTTCGTTGTAGACCTCGACACCAGCTTTGTGGTGGTTGCAACAAACATCTACCCTGGTGTGGCCCCTAAGCAGATTCGACCATTGTTTGAGGAATGTGGACAGATCGACCTATTTGTGATGCCCGCAAAAGACAACAAAAATGAACACTATGGCTTCGCATACATCCGATACTTTGACGAAGCCTCCTGTGATAAGGCTGTTGGACGATTGGATGGTGACAGCATTGGCCGCAGCCGAAAATCAACTAACAAACTGGAAGTTAACTACTACAGTGCCTATGGTACCTTGAACAACCTTGACCGCCAAGCTGCTGAGTTCATTGTTCTATCCAATGTTGCCGACCAACAACCCGCCTCTATCCTTAAGAAGACCAACGTACGCACTACCGTTGCCAAGTCAGTTACCTTCAATTATGACAATTTGGGCGACATCAGGGAGCGCGAAACTTCCACAGCTACTTACACTCTGTCTGTACCTCCCAACCAATGAATCTAACTCAACTGCTGCCATCGAATAAGAAAATGTCACCAATAGTTGCACCTCTGGGAACCTGAAGGGAGGCACCAACCCTGATGAAGGCTCAGTAATATCTACCATGTTATTTAAACACTTATAACACATATAACATCATCCATCATCACTACATACAACACCATCCATCATCACTACATATAACACCATCTATCATCACTACATATAACATCATCCATCATCACTACAGATCGGTAGAGTAGTTTTCGAGATTCTCGTGCGGACACACAAGCAAACACACACACACACACACACAAACAGACATACTTCTTTGTTTTATATCGATAGAAGATAGATCATCACTACATATAACACCGCCCATCATCACTACATATAACATCATCCATGATCACTATATATAACACCAGCCATCATCACTACATATAACATCATCCATCATCACTACATATAACATCATCCATCATCACTACATATAACACCATCCATCATCACTACATATAACATCATCCATCATCACTACATATAACACCATCCATCATCACTACATATAACATCATCCATCATCACTACATATAACACCATCCATCATCACTACATATAACATCATGCATCATCACTACATATAACACCATCCATCATCACTACATATAACATCATCCATCATCAATACATATAACACCATCCATCATCACTACATATAACATCATCCATCATCACTACATATAACACCATCCATCATCACTACATATAACACCATCCATCATCACTACAGATCGGTATAGTAGTTTCCGAGATTCTCGTGCGGACACACAAACACACACACAAACAAAAATACATACTTCTTTGTTTTATATACTGTATATAGATACAAGAAACAAAAATCTTTAATTATTTATTAATTGTAAGTTTTAAGGTTTTCCTGGAAACATTGGCAGGAAATAAGGACACTTGAACCTTGAAAACTTACTGTCGTCATAATTATTTATAATAAACCTGTCGATGTTTATTTCCGGGTTAAAGTAAAAGCAAGGTTTTGTCTGGACTATTAGCATATAGACAGTTGCTGGTTGACGATACCGAAGACCTATACAGGTGTGTGGTCCTTGTGCTTGGTGATGCTTCGTTTATGAGAGATAATCCCAGGAGTGAACTTTGTTCTGAAAGGACAAACAAAAAAAGTCATTAGTTATCGTTGTCTCGGAAGTGTTTATATGTCGGTCACTCTTGTGTTGTCGATGTGTCCACCCCACAGAGTTATTGCCTGAAGTGACACATTAGACTTCAATTAAAGATCCTCTCCATATGGAAGCTGTTCACACCTCTTGACAGTATTTGGTCTGACATTTAGTTATAAAGGTCGTTTTTGTCTAGTTCATCTTCCTATGACAACATTAACAATTCATATCACGTTTTAGAGTTGTATGTTCTTCAAGCCAATTAACACAGTACAGGTAACACCAGAGTCAGGCAGGTACAGTGTTAAGCGTCGTGGTCTACTGCTGTCTTACTGAGTAACGATGATGAAGTAAAGTGGGAAATGACTTTGCCATGAGAGAGGAGAGGAAAGAGAGAAGGAAAGAATAGAAACGGGAAGTAAAGTAGTAGGGAGTAATAGCAGGTGGGCTGTCCACCTAGCTGAGTCGAGGTGATTGGTTGGGGTGGTGGCCATACACAGCACGCTCCCGCTCGCTCAAGGGAGGCTGGGGTGGGGGGAGCTAAGCTAGTTAGGCATTCAGTACTGTATTGTGTGTTAATTTATGTTAAATGGTGGTGTTATTTTTTCATGTATTGTATAAAGTGAGTCTCTTTTTTATATAATAACTCACCTGAAGTGTCGCCCCAGGAAAAGGTAACAGAGACCTTAATGACACAGGTAGATTGTCACTCCCCTCGCCGCCCAGCGTATCCCACCTGAAGATTAACCATCCCGGCGATACCTGGGGGGGGAGGGGCTTAAGTATAATATATACTCTTATATAATAATGTTGATGCTATAATACACTGGCAGTCATAGTACAGTACATGTGTTGCCTTTATTGAGTTGAGTTTTGTATTTTTAGAAAAAGAGAGAGAAACCTGAGCAACATAATATGGAGACAGAGAGAGAGAGAGAGAGAGAGTGTATTACATTGCCACACCTGATTCCTTCCTGGTGTATATTTTTACCACCTCTGGTACAAATGTGTCTCTTGCCGATCTATTTTGCACTGTCGCTTCCTGCCTTTCATCTTCCACCTTTCATCTTCTCCTTCATCTTCTTCTCCCCATCGTCTTTCTCCTCCATCTTACCCCTTCATCTTCCCTCCCTTCTTCCTCCCTTCCATCTCCCCCATTCATTTCTTCCCCCTTCATCTTCCTTTCCCCTTTATTTTACCCCTCAATCTTCCCTCCTTTTACCTTCCTCCTTCGGTCTTCTCCTTTCTTATCCACCAATCTCCTTACCTTCCACTGCTGTCTTAGTCCATTACTGTTTTAAGAAATTTAGTTTTTTCAAGGATTTCGATATTTCATTCACTTACAATTCTTTTTTGTTTTAATTTCATTTTCTCACTCTTGATTCAAGTGATTCAAGAGATGCAGATAATTTGAAATATCCAGCCCTTATAATGTCTTTAGTGCCTCTTAAACTTGGGTAAATATTATTCCATTAAGTTTATAAACAAATACACGACTCAGACACGTTGGTATTATAATCACAAAGCAAAGATATCGAGAAGTTGTGACGCTTCATCTGTACAACCTGTTGAGAATAAACTTTCCTTCTCTAAAAGTTACAAGAAATGAGGGAGAGTTTCTCGCCAGGGGGCGCAGCGCTGTGAGAGAAGAATTAAATAAGCCTGATTAGCTAAGAAGACGACCAGGGGTAAGAAATGGTCCGTCTTGAGGATGTGGTTCAGGAGGTGAGGTGAAGATATAAACCTCGAAGACGTCATAAAACACAGAGATGACACTATTTCTAACCTTCCCAAGTCTCTGGTGGGTGGCAGGTGATCACCAACATGAAATACACCAACATGAAATACACCAACATGAAATACACCAACATGAAATACACCAACATGAAATACACGAACATGAAATGCGCCAAAATGAAATAGAAGATGCCAAGTGAGGTTGATTATGACTCAGACAGTAACCATAGCAGGACCTAAAAACAGCCAAGACTGTTCTAAAATGAGAACTTAAATTATAATTTCTGCCCAAGAGTGCGAGTGAGTGAACTTTAATTTCCATTATAGTACAGTATAAAACTTTAATGAGTTTATCTTCAATGTGATCTTAAATTTTAGTGGGTGAATTTTTTCATTGGATAATTAAGTCTTTGAGAATAACATTTTAAGGCGGCCATTTAGTGTCATCATGCTGTAAGATGTAGATACGCTCCAAAAAGTATGTTTACGATTTTGTGTTAGACGACATGACACAACAGACAAAGGATTTTGACGACCCTACCGAGACAACAGGAGTCACAGTGTTCATTTTGAAATTCATCGGTCTCCTCCATAAAGGCACTTTTGGAGTGTTTGTTTACAACTCCTAGTGGTTAATGTGATGCAGCAGTGTACAGCTCATAGTCCATAAGGTGTTTCTTAGGCCAGACCCTTGAGAGTACAGTGGGTGGTTACACTACTCGCCTGCCTTACACTCTCCCTGATGCTTTTGTTAGATGTTGAAACAGGAACTGTGGATCAACCTGTACAGCTTCTCCTTTTACTTTCACACAAAAAATAGATTTAACATGTTGCCTAAGTACTTTGATGAAACAATAAGCAAAAATGTGTTATCGTCATGATCCGCCTTATGTGATTATATTGCCAGTTGATGTGGGCCCGACCGTGTTTTGACACACTGACTGGCCTCGTGTTAATTTATTCTCACTTAACATACTTTTTTCGTACCTGAACTCCTCAACCGAACGCTCTTAAAGTTTGTAGAGAAGTTGAAACGGGTCTTATTGATATTCGTGTAGGCAGATTGATAGAGGTCCCAGCAATAAGAGAGTACAGCCGGGTCCTGCTGGAGACACTGAACACATTTCAGTTATTACATCTGGAAATACACGATCACTCACCAAAGAAAACGAAGACAATTTTACCAACTAATATGGTCGAGGTTCTGTAGATATGGGCCACAGCTCACGTACGGTCGCTATCTGATCTTCTCGACCAATGTAACAAGAAAGATCTTTACAAACACTATAATATGTAGTCAACGTGCAGTGACTCAGTAATAACTTATTGCTCCTTTGATTCAAGTGTTCGACAACAAGCCGAATATGTTCCCTCTGTTCCTTTGACTATCTTGTGTGTACGATCTTGTGGACTGGGGCGTGATCACGATCAATGGTTGTCCCACTCACTCACTCACTAGGTTTCCTGCCATCTCTTACCCATGAAATTAGATTAAATCTGCCCTGTCGTATCCTCTTTACCTATCCTATCCCCCCTTGTCTCTATTAACCTTAATATATCATCACTCTCTCTCCCCTACTCTCCTTCCCTGATTCCTCTACCACTATCTCCACCTCCTCTTTCCTTCCCCTTCCACAATTATTATATCCTCATATCTATGTCTGTCATTCTCTTTATCTGTTCCTACTTCTTTCACTATATCTCTCTATCCCCTCAGCCTAAATCACAATGGCTACAAGAACGAGAGCTTGTGTTGGTAAAAGAGGAATTTTTGAACACCATGACAAATGTATATTTTTGATGACTTAGGGAGAACGTGTGGCGTGATTAGTGTAGAAGAGGAGATTGTCACACCCTTCTACCCAGTTTTGTTAGTCTCTTATGCCCCACCCTGCCAGTCCTCATACCCTACCCTTCTAGTTCCTCATACCCTACCCTGTTAGTCCCTCATACCCTACCCTGTTAGTCCCTCATACCCTACCCTGTTAATCCCTCATACCCTACCATTCCAGTCCCTCATATTCCACCCTACCAGATCCTCATACCTCACCCTTCCAGCCTGTCTTTGTGTCCCAACCAAATTAAGTTCTGTAAAAATCTACCTGATGTCTTTCGCCTTCCCTTACCATCATCTCCCAATTGGTTGTCTTGTAAATAGTAGATCGATGCCCTGGAGTCTCTGGTAGTTTCAATAAGTCTGGAGCCCAACTCATTAAGGAACTTCAGGGTGCTGTCATGCTGGGGCGGGAGGGAGAGGGAGCTGCATTATGCTG
>NW_024737838.1:0-8665 GCF_018991925.1 Homarus americanus | reverse complement strand
GAAATTAACTGCCCAACAGGACCTATTATAATCGGCACCTGTTACCTCCCTCCAAGAAGACCCATATTCCCATTAGCAGACATGCTCAAACTCCTGAGAAGAAACATACCAGGATATTTCTTGGGTGATTTAAATGCTCGACATCGCGTCTTGGGACACCAGGACAACAACGCCGTGGGCAAGATTTTAAACACATTACTGAGTCACGGCAACGCAATTCACCTCGGCCCGGAATTCCCCACATACATCAGTGCAGATAAAATCGGACATCCAGACATAGTATTAACAAACCAGCATCATCTTAACCTGCAAATGGAACCCGGCCCAATAACCACCAGTGACCATCTCCCTATCGTAGCCACACTCTCCACGTCGCCAATTCAGATCCCTGCCAGGACGAGATACAGCTACAGCCGATCCAACTGGGAGGAATTTCAAAATGAGTTAAGCAACCACCAAATAACCCGGCTAAACAACAAACACACCTCCCAAATAGACAGCACACTGGAGACATGGTACGGAAACGTGATCCAAGCAATGGAACACCACATACCCACGACCACTCACCGCACATTACCACACCCCCAATACACACATCAATCAAGAATTTTACAGACACAGTTTAGTAACTTATTCAAATTAATCCTAGAACATGGATGGACGCCAGAATACAGAATACAATATTACACCATACACGATCAACTAAGAGACATGTCCAAAGAAGCATACGTGAATAACTGGGAGAAATTTATAACAGACACAGAAGCAACTTACCACGACCCGAAAAAATTCTGGCGAAAAATTAAAAACCTAATGGGAATCTCAAGCAACGAGTCAAACTACATTTTAAATAGCAACCAAATCAAATTAACTGAACCCAAAGAACAAGAACCTGAATTCAGAAAATACTGGAGCAAAATTTTTCAAATAAGCCAAGAAGACAACCTGAACTTCTGTATGAATACCGAGCAACAAGTAACCAATCACATGACACACACAACCCACATCTGGCACCCAAGTCCCAGCATTGACACACACGCTTTGGACGATCTTTCCACACTGATTCAACCAATCACCGCAGAGGATATTCAGAAAACAATAATCAGTTTCAAAAATAAGGCCCCGGGCATCAGTAAAATTAACAAACCCATACTCCAGCATTTACCAATCAACATGATACACCAACTCAGTCACATTTTTAATGCAGCACTTGCCTCTGGCTACTTCCCAAGAAAATTTAAAACAGCAATCATCAGACTTATATCAAAACCAGGTAAATCCCCAACCCAAGTAGCAAACTACAGACCAATCTCTCTCCTAGAAATACCGGGAAAAATCCTAGAAAAAATAATTAACCGCCGACTGAGAACACACCTCGAATTGGAGGAGAAATACAACCCCAGACAGCATGGATTTAGAAAACATAGAGGAACCCATACAGCCTTAGCCCTAATTTACGAAAACATAGCAAACGCGATGCACAACAACGAACAATGTAACGTAGTACTGAGGGACGTAGCTAAAGCATTCGACAAGGTCTGGCACCTAGGACTCAAATACAAAATTACCACCCAAGAACTTCCCAACAACTTTACTTCCATTCTCTGCAACTTCCTCGATAATAGAGAGGCCAAAATTATCATAGGTAACCACACAGGCCCAAGCTTCAAATTATACAGCGGAGTACCACAGGGAAGCAACCTCTCGCCAACACTCTACACAATATATACGGCGGACATGCCACCTCCTGTACACGGAGAATATGTAGCCTATGCTGATGACGTCACACAAATCATCCGATTTCCAGGCAAGGGCAAACAGATGATGGCAAGGATAACAACCCACGCCATCGAGCAAATCAACGAATATGAAAAAAAATGGAAAATTCAAACCAATACACAGAAACTAATGATAATACATATTGCCAGAAAAAACCCTACACCAATCACAGTTAACAACGTACCTATACAATACTCCAACCAAGGTAAAATTCTGGGACTCACAATAACAAGAACAGGCATAGCAAAACACGTAAAACAACGCAAACAGACTGCCCAATCACAACTCACGAAACTGAGACGATTCAGCAAAATGGACACCAAAATTCAACTACACCTATACAAAGCACTTATCCGCCCACACCTAGAATATCCACCAATACCACTCAACACGATCAGCAAATCCAGCCAACTTAAACTTCAAGCAGTACAAAACAAAGCTATCCGTAGAGCATCAAAGCAACTTCCGCCATACACCACCAAAATACAAGAACTTCACGAATTATTCGATATCGAACCACTGAACATACGTACACACAGCCAAGCACAGAGAGTATGGACCAAACTTGAAGAGATGGAGGACCCATTATTCTCCAAGTTAAAAGAAGAAGGAACAACTAAAATACACAGCTGGTGGCCTAAGAGCTTCCATGCTGACATTACAGAACAAGAACCACTCTACACAAAGAGATAAACAAATAACACTACCACCGGACAAATAAAAATTAACACTCACTAAAATAATGAATATCTAGCTAGCTTAACTCCTCCCCCCTCCCTCCTCAACCTCCTTCCCTGTGCTGCGCGCTGCCGCCACCCAATCATTTCAACTCGTCTCCGCTAGGTGGACAGCCCACCTGCTATCTACCCCTCCCACTCTTCTTCCCGTTTCCACGCTTTACTTCTCTCTCTCTCTCCTCTCCTTTCCCAGTGCAAAGTCATTTCTTTACTTCATTATCATCATCATCACGAGATTCATTCTGACCATATTTCTTGAACAAGCAACATCTCCTCCAGCAAGCTCCACGCTGTTAACAATTCATTCAACCAGGAGGCCAGCAACAGGCAACACCTTCTCTAACGAAGCTCCTGCACATCTACCTCCTTCAACACGATACTCCCGAACGTCTTCTACTGAGCTGCTCCCCACAACACGGCATCTCCAGCACCAGACTGTCTATCATATAACTTATATATATATATTATACAAGAAAACCACATTAGAGTTTCCTTCCATCCTGAGTGCTAGACAACTTTAATATCTCGATACCCCTACAATACCAAACACCTGAGAATAATAAATTAACACCCTGAGTACGATACCAACCCGTGTATAATGAACTAACCCTGAGAACTAGATATCTTATCCCGCATTCTCTTGCTCAGTATAGAATCAACTTGTCTAACAAAATCTTCATATAAATAAGCAAGATCGAATCAATATAGATCTGTATAAAGATTAAAGGTAAAATCTTCAAGGTATTTTAATTAGTTTCTATCAATACTTCTTACTGTAGCAGGTAGATGGTGTGCTGGAAATTCATTTTGTTCGTGGAGGTTTAGATGTACTCAAGGTGTGAGAATGTGAGCTTTTGAGAGTAAAATTTTGAGTACATTTATGAGGGTGGACTTTTACGCAAGCTTTTGAGAGAGAACGTTTGAGAATCAGAGCTTTTAAAGACGTGAACTTGGCGACAAATAAATGTATTGTGATATGTTTGTAGTTTTTCTCTAACGATCTACATGTATACATCTACAGAACGCGGCACCATATTAACCAACAACACAAATGAGAAAAAATCCCTATAGCTGTACTGTTGTTTCTGAATAAATTACTTCACTATCCAAAACCTTCGCTTCACCCTCAACTCATGCTATCCAGATCATCCAATCACTTTTAATTAAGGTACAACAGACTCCCGCTTCAAACAACATATAGCAAAAAGAAAAAGAAAAGTATACAGAAATTTCTCCCCATATATTTTGTTTTCTTCATTTTATCGATTTTTTTTCCGGCACATTCTTCTCTTTTTTTTTTTTGACCACGTGATGACAATTATTATCTTAGTATTTTATGATTATATCTGGGTTTAACGGTATACACGTGTGAATAATCTATATGCCCATAAAAACGGCATGTAATGTATTTCAAAATGAGAATTAGTTACAGAACAGCAAATTCACTATAATTTTCGCCCTCAAACAAACCATCATCTATTGTGTATCAGTAAGTAACCGGATTAATCTGTCTAGGTTACCGGTAGGTTAGTTTTGGTTAGCTTAAGTTAGGACATGTGATTAGGTTAGGTTAGGTTACGTCATAGTTAAGTTAGGTTAGGTTAGATACGGTTAGATTATATTACATTAAGTTAGGAAACGTCCGGACAGAAGACCAAACTAACTCGCTGCTCCGGTGTCGTGTTTAAGGCCGCATTCTGCCACCCTCTTATCGACTGAAAAGACCAAGTAATAACTGCCTCCACTATATGGGGCCAATTACTGAAAATATTCACCATGAACAAGTGTTACTGCGCCTTTGTAGTTGGGACACTAATACCCTGCCATAGATTGTAGATAACTTAAGCATTGGTGATCATAATCATCTTATTTGACCGATCATGTGGGCTGTAAGATGTGAATGGATCTCCGTATACTGTGCTACACGTGTGGGGGGACCTTGTGTCTCAAGTCCTTCTGCTGTGGTATACAAGATGGCGCCTGGCTATAAATAACAGTAAATAAAAAAAAATCTATATATGACCGAAACTAAATATAAAAGATCTCGGCCACAAGTATTAACAAAAATATTTAAGAAGTAATCACACACTGGAGAATAATCACAGAAATATTGAGGTGGTGAAGGCGTTAGACCACAACTACACAGATAACATAGAATACTTCGAAGACTCAAAACCACAACACAAACCTTTTTTATTCAAACCCAAAACCGCAATAGAGATACAGTATATTTCTAGGATCTCAATCAAGAATTTTCTGTAAGGCCGAAAACCGCAAGAAGTGTAGTAATTATTGAAGAGATAAGATAAGCCCTGTATATAAACGTGCCGATAATTAAAAATAAATAAATAAAAATTTGAAAGTTTCCTGGGAATTATTAACAAGTACGACCAAAGTAACAAGGAAAGTAAGAATTAACAGAAAGTAAATCCCCAAGTAAAAAGGTGCGCGGCAATTATTAGAAAGTACAAAAAAAAGAAAGTTGCCCATGAATTATCAGAGAAAAAACCCGAAAATGAAAGGAGTCTAGGAATTATGTGGAACAGAGAGAGAGAGAGAGAGAGAGAGAGAGAGAGAGAGAGAGAGAGGCAGACCGCAAGACTTGTCATTGTAAAATAAGAACAGATACAGGAAGAACTATATTTAAATTATCAAAAATTAAATAAAATTAGACAAAAAGAAATTTTCCTTGGTGTTGTTAGAAAGCAAAAATCATGACAAAGACGAGAAAAAAATATTAGAAAGTGTAACCCAAGACAGAAAGGCATAAAGAAACTCTTAGAAAGTAAAACCCGACACAAAATGGTGGATAGAAAGTATTAGAGAATGTTTACCTAGGCGGAGAAAGATGACCAGCTTAGGTTAGGTTAGGATGTTAGAAAGTTACACCCGAAAAAGAGAAGCTCACAGTACTCAATAGAAAGTAAAACAGACGAGAAGAAAGGCGCCACAAATGTTCTAGAAAGTAAACCAGAGAAAACATGCAGAAGAAGACGAGAGATTTAAACATTAATTAGAAGTGAAAACGTGATTAAAAATTACACATTAATTATCAGATTATCAAACCGTAGAAATAAACGGTCGATGGAATTAAAAAAAAGTAAAATTGAAGACGGAAAAACAAATATTATCTTCAAATGTAAAACTGAATACATAAAAAAAAACTAAACGAGAAATATATTGAAGGAAAAGATTTAATATAGAACGATAAAACAAGAATTAAAAAATGGAAAAGAGACACAGGCAGGAAACAGTAGAATTACGGAAGGAAGACATTGACAGGCAGAACTGGGGCTATGAGTAGAACTATTTAGCGAAGTATTGAGACTGCAGAACTGGGGAAGGCTTAGGCAGGGAATCATTTAGCGAAACATGAGATCACAAATCAAAGCTGCTATGTGAGAGTAGAACTATTTAGCGAAGCATTGAGACTACAGAACTGGGGCTATGTGAGAGCAGAATTATTTAGCAGCCATTGAGACTACAGGAACTGGGGGCTATGTAGCAGAATTATTACGAAGCATTGAGACTACAGAACTGGGGGCCATGTGAGAGTAGAATTATGAAGGAAGCATTGAGAGATCACAGAATCAAAGCACAGAGAGAAAGAATTATTGAAGGAAGCATTGAAAGACTACAGAATCTAAATATGAGACGGTAGAATTATTTAGCGAAGCATTGAGACTACAGAACTGGGGCTACATGTGACGGTAGAATTATTTAGCGAAGCATTGAGACTACAGAACTGGGGCTACATGTGACAGTAGAATTATTTAGCGAAGCATTAATACTATATGATGTTGCTAATACTTGTAAGATTATAGATTAATTAGCTTATATATTTTGTAACGAATACATAGCGGTATATAGCGTACAGTATAGCTCAGTTATAAATTAGACAATACAGAAGGTAACTAATACTAAACGAGATACAAAGCGAAATATCACATTTAGTTCAGTTATACGTCATAGTAAATAATTAATATTACAAAAATACAAACACATACAGCAGGTAACTAAACATTAATACAGTAAGGTAAGAGAATGCACTACCTAACTCACTTGTACCATACACCCACCAATTCACCTCATGGCTGTATTCTCAGTACAGTGTATATATCAAAGACGATGATACAAGTCATTATAAAGTAACACACCAAGTAACATACATACCTGTCATTGAAGTAGCTCCTTGAATGACATAAAAGAGAGAAATTCATATTCATATAATGACCGCCTTATATATGCATCATAATAATAATAATAATAATAATAATAATAATAATAATAATAATGATTTTTTATTTATTGTTTTCTTAAGGTATGCGTTTCAAATACACAAAATAATGCTAAAAAGTTAATGTTATTTTTTGCATTTGAAATTAACTAAGTTTTTATATATTATTATGTAGAAATATCCAATAACATTAGTATCTCTAGAAAATATCGTCTTCATTATTATAACAATTTTAACGCCCCCCCCCCCAAAAAAATAAAATACTTTACACAATTTTATCAAACAAATTACAGGGATAATTTTTCTTTTAATTATATTACACAAACGTAGGATGAATATTATTACCATACTTTCATTTTGAATAAAATACACCACTAATATGTAATAAAAATATAATAATAAAAAATTATGGTAAATAGATCCAAAATATAAGCACTCGATAATACAGTGGTTCTCAACCTTGTTTGCCCCATGCACCCCTTTCACCATATGTCAGAATGTCATTGCCCCCTCCTTTCCAAGATTGTCTGCCTCAAAAAGTGCATTCCAAATAATATGCATATAATACTGAAAATCCTTTATTTTTTCCATATTAGTACATATACATTTACAATTTTACATGGATTATTTTTATAGTGGAGTTTTACAAATTAAATGCCAATTGAAAATGTTGATGGATTTATAAAACTTGAATAAAAGTAAAATAGTTTTTTTATATTTATAATGAATTACTTAACAGACCAAACTGAAGCATAATGCAATAAACAAAAAGTTCAATAGAATACCAGGATATTGTAAATTTGTAATTAATTTGATTCAGATGAAGATTGCAGTCAATGAGAAACCTGTGATTGTTTTTTCTTCGCCAATTCTGGGATAGGCGGAGGAGTGCTTGAAAGGGCACAACGCAGGTCATTTTCTACCTCTAATCTACTACGTTGCTTCGTTTTAATTTGCAACAGAGTTGAAAAGCCTGACTCACAAAGATATGTCGACACAAACGGAAGCAATGCACGGGTAGCTCTTTCTGCCACTTTTGGGTAGGAATCGCACATCAAGGGCCAAAATTTTGTGATTGATTTCTCATCGAACATATCTCTTGCTCCCGAATCAGTTTTCCCCCCCTGAAAACCTGAATCCCCCTCCCCCTGGTTGAGAACCACTGCGATAATATATCCCTGTAAATAATCTAAATTACCATAGAAACTTTAACTATAAATACTCAGCGAATTAGGATCTAATTTATTCAATAAATTTAAAAAGCTCAGGAATCTACATAAACCTTCCATGTATATCTAAATATCTAATCCACATCCATGAAAAATATATATCGGTAACTCACCGCAAAAATCAATAGCTTAAGTAAAATTTTAAAATACATGACTGATAATGTCAGTGATAAGAATTAGGGTTTTATAATTAAGCCAACTGCATCACACATTTTACACCCAGACATACAGTACAGACCGTCACACACAAACACACAGAGCACCGATATACCCATAAATAACTAAGACCAACAGATATATATATTACACACACACAAACCGACACATTCACAAATATTAAAAAACACTCAAACGTATTACTACAAATATACACCGAGACATACATGAATATATCCATATACACAAGAGCGCAGTACAAGTATAACAAATGCACACAGCAACATCACAAATATACACAACTGTATACACACACACACACACACTGTATACAACGAAAGGAATAAGTGCGTCAGAGCGGTAAGTTCATTATGTTTGAGGTTTGTTAGAAACTTTAGAACCAACACTTACATAGGAACAGTTATGGAGGTAAATACAGCACACAATATAAGTGAATATTATCAGTACTAATCTAACCTAATTTACGTAAAGCTTAATATAATAAAATAGCTCATTAAATCTTACAA
>NW_024737837.1:0-8766 GCF_018991925.1 Homarus americanus | reverse complement strand
CCCTTCCTCTCCTCCTAGAGTGAACCATCGATTAAGGATAATATGTTAAGGTTTTGGAGACAGATCTTAATGGGGTTTTTAGGTTTCAACTTCACTTTCATTTTTTTACGTCGAGAAACGGATTCATCTTTTTACACAGTGGCCACGACGCTGGATCGATGATGTCGCTCATAAAAGCCTTCGTTACCGGGGCTGTCGAGTCGTGCGTAATACTGCATGTAGGAAGAGTGACGTGGAAATTAGAATATCGTAAAAGGGGTTATTTTTTTTAATAATTGAATATCTGAGCGATTTTGGGACACCTTTTTCCCTCATTTAAATGTATCACTGTGGACTCTTCATATGTAAATCACAATTAAATTGCAAAATATAATTTTTTTCTCTAAAATTCGTTTAAAATGATTAGAATCATCAAAATACATCCACATTTCGATAGCATAATTTAATATCAGTCAAGCCAAATTTGTTCCATAAATGACAATGGTAACAGAATTATCTAAGCAGAGAACAAATGTAATTATCAACAGAAGCACAACGGCAACAGCAGTGAGGTGAACAGCAGGAGGTACTGTACAGTCATGAATAAAAGTTCCCTTGACACGCCTGAGACTCGACACCGCAGGAACGAGTCTCCGAACAGCTTCTCGACCCCGTAGACGGCGGTGTTGTATCTCACTGTGGTTTGGTACAGTGTTGGACGGGAGCGTAAAGGAGCTTTTGGTCTTGACGGTACACTGACCACACCTCGCTTGATATCCGAGTCGAGGAGGAAGACATGACCCCTACAGTGTCCACCACTTGGCCAGTTTGTAACCCAATCACTATCAGTTTTAACGTGATTTATGACCTTATTACTCTCTACTTTGTGTTGAGTTTGATGTAAAAGTCAGTTCACCTGATGATTAGCCCCAGCTTATTTCACCTGACGATTGAATACCCTAACACTACCTGAGTGGGTTAGGTTAGATTAGGTTAGGTTAGGTTAGGTTAGGTTAGATTAGGTTAGCAATGAGGTGTTTAATCATTAGGTGAAATAAACTGGGGGAGATAATCTTCACGTGATTCTAAAATTCATCATTAATTTCATCCTAACGAACTGATAGCGAATTCTGAGAACAGACGGAGACCAATACTAGAGCCCCCACCCCCACCAGATAAATGTTTACACCGCCCACAAAACACGAATAATGGAAGCAGTACACAGCAGGTGTCAACAGATGCAAATTATTCTGATATAAACTTTCCTCAGACCAACATATGATCAGTGTAGGGGGAGAATCTCTTTATATATGTTGGTGATCTTTAATTAATTATCACCGTTGAGCTCCACGTCCCACACAGGTGAGACTGGTGCTGGCAGGTCAGTGTGGACTCGCTTAAAACTCACATCCAACCTTCGGTGAATAATTATCAAAGCGCAAGTCAGTTATGTACCTTGTAAATCGTCTCAGAAATACCGCTCTCTGGGGACCACTTCTGACACTTTCTGAGGTAAATATTGTCTTCGTGTAATATTCTTGTCTGCTCTGCCCTTACTAGACGAATTACGTTATGTGGGCAACTTTTACTGTACTGTATATTGTCAATTCTACCCCAGTGTGTTTTAATTACTCTCCGGTTATTACACTAAACACTCACACAGCCCAGGTCAGCTTCATCTTGTTAACCATGACGTCACACTGAGGCCGCGCGGCTGCTGGGTAAATATTTTTGTTGTGTTTATACAATGTTGTCAGAGCCTCAGATTGTTAAGACGCCGTGTGTGTCGGTCAACAACCAGCCAGCAGTGTTGACGACCTGCTGCTATGAGGCAAGAGGGTTAAAGAGAGATGATCTAACACCCAGAACAGCCATGCTCAACACTCCACACAACAGTACCATTATAAACACATCTCAAAAGTGTTATGAACCATGACAGTATAGTTGTCCTGGTGGTAATTCACGACACAAAAAACAAGCAAGGGAATTCTCTTGTAAGAACGTCTCTCCATTACCTAATCCCATGGCGGAATCAATACGACGTAATTATTAGTAATTGGGCTGAGTATCGACCTTAAAAGTACATGAAGCAACAGTCCAGAGGAGGGAGTCTAGTACACTCTTCCCGCCCGACTGAAGGTAAACAAACGCATCTTGTTATTCTTTTGTTTCGGTATAACTTCGCCGACACAATAAGCCCCCATCTTAGCACCATACCTTATAAAGATTGGATCAACTGAAGTATCCCCACCCCAGCTTATTTCACCTATAGATTAACCACCCTAACACTATTGAGGGGATGAGGTTAGGCTAGGGTGGTTAATCTTTAGGTGAAGTAAGCTGGGGTGGATATTCTTCAGGTGCTCCGACCAATGAGGACCTTACCACCACACCTCCACCTGCTGATCAACTGTCTCGTGTCTCCTTACCGTTGTGGGTCTTTTCAGGATCGTGTATATGAGTAAGTGTTCGTAACCTACAGCTTGTGCCATTTCACATACTTACACACATACAGAATGATTGATAAACTGGTATATAGATAGATGGAATCAACACAAACAGTTATGTATGTATATACATATATATATACCCCTGTAGACACAAAGATAGATATTCAAACTGACAGACAGATAGACAGACAAAGACAGATAACACGGCAGAAGACAGCAGTAATGGAACCTGTCGCACAACCCTCCCCTCACCGTCAATATTCAGCACTTAATTGGCCTTTACCATTGACACATCTCTTGCTGCCGTGAAAATATCCAGAGTTATTGACAGGGCAGTGAAGGCGACGGTGATACTAGAGTATTTGTTGTATATATATAGTCTCTGTATTGAAGCTTCCGATATATAGAGCTCACAGGTGTGGGAATATTAACAACTCTCTATAAACTTGTACAAACAACACTTTAATTTGTCTACATCATTCTCAAAGTAATTAGTATATTTTTCATATATCAACGTTCACATTCTTGTAAGGGTGTCAATTATACCCGGACCATTAAAGCGTAAAAAGAAAAAGAAAAAAGGTGAAGGAGTAATCTTCCCTACACCCGGTAATCCTCCTTTACACCCGGTAATCCTCCCCTACACCCGGTAATCCTCCCCTACACCCGGTAATCCTCCCCTACACCCGGTAATCCTCCCCTACACCCGGTAATCCTCCTTTACACCCGGTAATCCTCCCCTACACCCGGTAATCCTCCCCTACACCCGGTAATCCTCCCCTACACCCTGGTGGTACAGACTTTCCCCTCAAGACCAGGGGGAGACCGGCCCCGCCTGCATAATAATGAGCTCCGTCTCCCCTCGCGGAGGCAGGGTCGCCGGGCTAATTATATCATTAATGGTCTCTATTCCTCTCGCTGGTGGATCATCACAGCTGGTGGTGGTGAGTGACATCCACAGTGTTCTACCTCTAGCTTCAGGTATACAGTACGTGGTTGAGTGTGTCTACGCCTCCATAAACGTTCCTCTCACACGTGTGGTGAAGGTAGCGGCTGATCCATTATAAAGACACCTTCAGGTAACCTCTCGTGTTCAGCCCTGACCAGGCGAGAACCCGTGTCCCCTTAAATACATTGGTCGTGTCATCCATCTACCAAGGGATGTCGGGGCGTGGATCTCACCTTAACCTCAGTCATACAGGGTGTTTCAAAAGTTAGTTTATCGAGGTGTGTTAGCTGGGTAATCTTATAATTTTGGGATACCCTGTATACCAGATTAATTAATTACATTAAAGAAGAGATGTTGAGCTCTATCAGTACAGGTTCAGGTTCATCATATTAGGTATTAATGAATTATTTAATAGTAAACTTAACCTAACCTTAACGAATATTACGTAAGTGTTAATTACTTTAGCGTTTTAAATACAGGATAATCATCATGGATGATATGTTATGATATATTCTAAAAAATTTAAATATGAACATAAGTTTAGAAGAAAAACAATTAAATCTAAAGTTACTTAAAACAATAATAAAGACTTAAATGAGAGGAAAACAAATACCAGTAATAAGTACAAGTAATAAATAACTAAATAAACCCTGAAGCTAAATATATATATTACGATGTTCTTTGTCTTTTATATTATATACTTACTGTAGTATATACTTATAACATATTAAATGACGTAACAATAATGGTTGTCCCTCGTGTACAAGGATGGCCCCGGCACCAGGGCCACCCAAGGTCTATAGAAGAGAGATTTATTTGCCTTTGACATTATCTACGTTATCTCTAGTGTTAAGTTACGGTAAACTTATGACAAATATATCAAATTCATATTCAATAATTACCAAACTACTTTTATAATGGACTACAGATTATGTCAGCCTCTGGCAGCTTGTCAATGCCCACCGAGCATCAGCAGTATTACTGTTGTCTTTATCTTAAAGAGGTTAATCCACTGTATATTTCCTGTTGTTTCACTATGTGACACAGGACACCAGTTGTGGCTGCAGCCACCTGAGGGCCGGTCTCTCCACCTCTCTACCACAGGACACCAACTGGGTCACATTTTGGGTCAGGTGTGGGATGACCTCCTCTATAGACCTTGACTGTTACTGTGTGGGAATATATACACACTCGTACAGGTTCATACCGATCCAGGGCAAACTTGTATACAGTACATACACAAAACCATACAAGCATGAAGACATCTAAGAGCAAAGATATAATCTACACTGTCATGTAAACACACCAAGGAACTGTCTCTCACATAGTATATGAACACATTCACAAAGTCAGAGAGAATAAGGCAGGTGGTGGTGTGAGAGAGGTGGTGGTGATGGTGGTAGGAGGTAGTGGAGGTGGGAGGTAGTGGTGGTTATGGTGGGATGTGGTGGTGTCACTGGTGTGGGATGTGGTGGCGATGGTGGAGTGGGAGGGTGAGATAAGACGCTAATACCATCACCACACTACAGTATCTGGACCCACACTCCTCCCCTTCACCCTTTTGTCCCCCCTCCTTCACCTCTGCCCCCACCTCCCTCCCCCACCCACACACCCCAACGAACTCGAGTAATAACCGGCCAAGTTTTCGTTACAGGAGGAAGTTTATTTCTTTCCATATGAACAAATAAGCAGAGACTCCCATGCATTATGAGCTGTGTGAGGACGTCTGGTGAGGGAGGGGAGCAACACACTGTAGGTACTGACGAAGCATCACCCTCACAGACCCTCTCTGAGCTCGAAACAAAAAACTTTACCGGAGTGTAACCTAAAGAAAAGGTGAGACAAGAGAGGTAGGAGAACACCAAGCCGGTATTACACGCTCGGATCCACGCCACTGTTAAAAAACATTACAAATATTACAGTGATTTGTACCGTTGTAAATCATGTTTATGTCCACTCTGTAAACATTAACAATTTCCCGTTTTTTTCTTCATATGTTCACTTTTTTTCACGTTTGGTATTTTTATTTGTTTATTGTTCATCACCATTGTTTTCATATCAACATTATCACCATCTTTCACTATCACTATCACCATAACTCAATCCTCACCTTTATTTGCATGTTATCACCAACTATATCATCACAAATAATAATTTCATCACTTAATACCATTTCCATAATACCATCCTCACCACTACCCCATCACCACACCTCTCAACCCTCCCATCGTCACCATTCTTATCACCACTACCCTCATCACCACACATCCTTCACACCACCTTAAAAAAAACAATTCCATCACCCCCTATGGACCATTATCCACCGGCGCCATCACCTCGAGCGCCACACCTCCCTCCTCTTTCCAACACTACATCACTATCCGCGTGACCCTGCCCGCCACTATCATCACCATCAACGATAAACGCTGGCCGGGGACACCGTTTTCCCATTACCGGCGGCCATATCAAGAAACGCCACGGTCCTGGGCCTAAGGCGATGGTTACTTAAGACTTTTGGCCATCTAGCGGTCATACTTCAAGTTATTAGGGGGTGAGGCTGAAAGACTTAGGCACCCAGCAGCTAACTGAAGACTTTAAGGGACCCAGCAGCTAACTGAAGACGATCCAGCAACAGGTCAGGACTGTAATTGATTCAACTGCCCCAAGCAACACTCATGAAAACCAACCAGCCCCTCACACACACACACACACACACACACACACAGACACACACACACACACACACACGAGGGAACCTAACCTGAGCTGATCTTAATCTTATCATGAACCACAAATACAGTGTACCTGAGTTCCTGGCAAGAAATGCTTATACACGGGGAGAGAGAGAGAGAGAGAGAGAGAGAGAGAGAGAGAGAGAGAGGACACGTGTAAGGCGAGACGGGTGTCTCTCTGTAATGGCGCGGGAGGGAACGGCAGTAGGGAAGGGGTTCATGAATTTACGAGGCTGCGGAGGAGTTACGGGGATAGGGTAGAGGGGGAGTAGTGATGGTGGCGATGGGGAGTAGTGATGGTGGTGGATGGGGGAGTAGTAGTGATAGAGAGTGGTGATGGTGGGGTAATGATGGTGGTGGTGATGGGTTATGATGAGAGAGAGAGAGAGAGAATGATGATGATGATGATGCAGAGGATGATAATGATGGAGGGGTGATAATGAGGTGATAATGAGGTTAACCACTAGCACTGGCTGGGTCACTTGCCTGCACCTCCTCTTCTTAATCTACGCAATAAAATAAAACAAAATAAAATAATATAAACGAGAATAATAATAAATACAGAAAGAGGAACTAGCATAATAGACAACAGCCGAGACAGTCCACCATTAAGACGATTTATCCCGCATCAGCTCTTAAAAAACTCCTGACAGCCTGTGATAAATGTTGGTGGAGTGTAAATAAAAGTTTCCCCTTCTCAATTACTCATCGAGACTTCAGGAAGAAAACGGGAATTATTTTAACTTTCAACAAAATCAATTAAATACAATAACTTAGGCAAAATTTTAAGTAACAATGACTTAGGTAAAATATATAAGTAACTTTATGTATGTCCATTAAAAAAAAAATATATATTCAAGTTTATAAAATTTTTAATAATATATAAGGGAAGACAAACACATCAGGATTCCTTCATGAAGTCAAAATAAATAAATTGGTTTTGTCCGTCAATCAAGTCATACGAAACACAACTATATATTAAATCAAAGGAATTCAAAATATATAGATAGGCCTACAACGTATTTCAAAACATACGACTACAATACATGAATTCAAAATCTATACAAACGATATATTTCACATCTAAAATACACGGACACAATAATACATTTTTCAAAGAAACTTCCAACCAGGTGCAGGTACACGGCATGACTCACCTGTGGCAACCGCTGAGCCATCACCTGTCATTATCACCTTAACGACTCTCTTAATTACGACACCTGGAAGCTGACGTCACGAGTTAAGGGGGAGCAACTCACTCACTCACTTGTTAATATTTCAACGCTTAGGTTAGGTTAGGTTAGGTTAGGTGCACGAAGGAAGAGAATTGGTGCACCGAGGAAGACAAATGGTGCACGGAGGAAGACATCAACTGGTGCACGGAGGCAAACAAAGACACAATAGGCCGTCTGTTCCCGTGACCTCAAGGGAGTCCAATTTTTTTCTGGGAATTCTTCGACACGGGTGAATAATCCTCGTCGAATGTTGATGCAAGTCTCGACCAAACATTCCCTTCTCAACATCATACCTGAGGAAGTTCTCGACCAAACATTCCCTTCTCAACATCATACCTGAGGAAGTTCTCGACCAAACATTCCCTTCTCAACATCATACCTGAGGAAGTTCTCGACCAAACATTCCCTTCTCAACATCACCTGAGGAAGTTCTCGACCAAACATTCTCTTCTCAACATCACCTGAGGAAGTTCTCGACCAAACATTCCCTTCTCAACATCATACCTGAGGAAGTTCTCGACCAAACATTCCCTTCTCAACATCAATTGAGAAGTTCTTCTGGACAAGTTATGTTGGTGCCTGAGAGAGATGGCTAGTTTTAGTGTTAGTAATAGTGTGTTAAATATCTCACATGTCTACTTGTTTGAAGAACTAATTATTAACTCTAAAAGACTGAGAAATATTACAAAAGATAGACAACTAATAAAAAATAACTTGAGGAATATTATCAAAAAACCCAAGAAATATACAAAGACTTTAAGAAACATACAGCAAAAGACCTCAAGAATATATAAAAAGAACTGGGGAGGCTCACTACCTATGAAATAAAGGTCCAGAAACCCCAACAGATGAAGAAGAATTGAGGAGGAGGAGTGCCCTTCAATGTCTATTAGCATCAAGAGGATAAGAGAGAAATATTCAGATGTTAAGAGCAGCAGCGAACATCTAAAAATGAGACAGTCTGCGGTCATGGACAGGGCGGTTCAGATCTCCCAGTGGTCATGTGAGACGCCCTTTATCGTACAGAGATGAAGAAGGAGGTCAAAGACCCGTCCAGGATCATGAGGTGAAGACCATGAGGCACTAAATCATGAGGCACCCCAGCACCTCATGAGAGAGGTGACCAAGACGAAGAGGCATCTAAGATCAGAGTAATTCTAATGTTAGAGGTGACTTTATGAGAGGCACCTGTGCCATCTGGATGAGGACCCAAGATCATGAGAAGCAACCTCAAATACTGCAGAGGCATCTAAAATATGAGCATCTAAATTACAGAGAGACCTGAGGATTCAAGACCATGAGAGGCACCTGAATATCTGTAGAGTACCTGGAAGACCATGAGAATTTGAAATCCTGAGAGTGTTACTCAGAAAATTCCAAAGACCATGAGACCTTGAAGAATTATGAGGTGACCTGAAGAC
>NW_024737836.1:0-18181 GCF_018991925.1 Homarus americanus | reverse complement strand
GTGTTAAACCTCCCGTGCTCCTAGGTACACCTCTGACCTCCAGGTACACCTCTGACACTTCGTATTCCTCTGACACTCCAAGGTACACCTCTGACGCTCCCAAGTGCACCTCAGACACTCTGGTACACCTCTGACCTCCCAGGTACTCTTTCCTCCTGGTTCTCCTCTGACACTCCAGGCCTCCTGTGACACTCCGTGGTACTTCTCTGACTCTCCCAGGTACACCTCAGACACTCCCAGTACACCTCTCAGGCACTCCCAGGCCTCAGGCACTCCCAGGCACACCTCTGACACTCCCAGATACACCGCTGACACTGCCAGGTACACCTCTGACACTCCATGTACACCTCCGACACTCCCAGGTACACCTCTGGCACTCCCAGGTACACCTCCGGTACTCCCAGGTACACCTCAATACTCCCAGGTACACCTCTGAGCCTCCCAGGTACTCCTCTGACGCTCCTGGCTCACCTCTCTGACTCCCAGGTACACCTCTGACACTCCTGGTACACCTCCGATATGCCAGGTACACCTCCGATATTCAGTCACCTCCGATGCTTCGGTACACCTTTGAGACTCCAGGTGCTTCACTGACTCCATGGTATGCCTCTGACATTCCCTAGATGCTCCTCTGACACTCCCAGGGTGGCTCTGATACTCCCAGGTACCTCTGACACTCCCAGGTCCGCCTCCGACCTCCCAGGTACAACTCCGACACTCCTAGGTAAACCTCCAGTGCTCCTAAATTTTTTACCTCTGGCTTTACTCCCAGGTACACCTCTCCCAACCTCCAAGGTACACCTCTGACACTCCCAAGTACCTCAGACACTCCCAGGTACACCCAGACAGCCTCCCAGGTACACCTCCCAGCTTGCTCCCATGTGCCCTCCCACTCCCAGGTACACCTCTCACCTCCAGGTACCTCTTTCACTCCTGGTTCTCCCCTGGCCTCCCAGGTCTCCTGTGACACTCCCTGGTACTTCTCTGACCTCCAGGTACACCTCAGACACTCCCAGGTACACCTCAGACACTCCCAGGTACACCTCAGACACTCCAAGGCACACCTCTGACACTCCAGATACACCGCTGACACTGCCAGGTACCTCTGACACTCCATGTACACCTCCGACACTCCCAGGTACCCTCTGACACTCCAAGGTACACCTCAGACACTCCCAGGTACACCCAGATACTCCCAGGTACCCAGACACTCCCAGGTACACCTCCGACTTCACTCCCATGTACACCTCTGACCTTCCAGGTACCTCTGTCACTCCCAGGTACACCTCTCTACCTCCAGGTCCTCTGACACTCCCAGGTACACCTCTGAGCTCCCAGGTACACCTTTGACACTCCTAGGTACACCTCCTGACACTCCCAGGCACACCTCTGACACTGCCAGGTACACCTCTGACACTCCCAGGTGCTCACTGACATTCCCTGGTACACCTCTGACACTCCCAGGTACACCATGACCTGTAAGTGCACCTCCGACAATCCCAGATACACCTCCGACACTCCCAGGTACACTTCTCCGTCCCAGGTACCTCCGGCTTCTCCAGGTACACCTTTGACCTCCCAGGTACTCCACTGGCATTCCCTGGTACACATCAGCTTCCCAGGTACACCGTTTTTTCACCAGGTGCACCTCCGACACTCCCAGTACACCTCCCTCCAGGTGCTCTTTTCACCTCCCAGGTTCCGACTTACTCCCGTTACCTCTGACACTCCCAGGTACTCCTCTGACAGTCCAGGTACCCCTGACTGCTCCCAGGTACACCTCTGACACTCCCCAGGTCCGCCTCCGACTTCTCCCAGGTACTACTCCGCCACTCCTGGGTAAGCCTCCCGTGCTCCTAGGTACACTCTGACACTCCCAGGTACACCTCTGACCTCCTGGGTATTCCTCTGACACTCAAGGTACACCTCTGACACTCCCAAGTACACCTCAGACACTCTGGTACCTCTGGCCTCCCAGGTACACCTCTTTCCTCCCCTGGTTTCTCCTTCCTACCTCCCAGGTGCTCCCCTGTGACACTCCGTGGTACTTCTCTGACACTCCCAGGTACACCTCGAGACACTCCCAGGTACCTCAAGACACTCCCAGGTACACCTCAGACACTCCCAGGCACTCTTTCAACCTCCCAGATTACACCGCTGACTGCTGCCAGGTACCTCTCTGACACTCCATGTGCACCTCCGACACTCCCAGGTACACCTCTGACCTCCCAGGTACACCTCCCGATGCTCCCAGGTACACATCCGATACTCCCAGGTACACCTCCCAACCTCCAGGTACTCCTCTGACGCTCCTGGCTCACCTCTTGTGACTCCCAGGTACACCTCTGACACTCCTGGTACCTCCGATATACCCAGTACACCTCCGTATTCAGGTCACACCTCCGATGCTTCCAGGTACCTTTGAGACTCCCAGGTGCCTTCACTGACACTTCCATTTACCTCTGACATTCCCAGGCCTCTGGCTTCCCAAGGCAGCTCTGATACTCCCAGGCACCTCCTGACACTCCCAGGTCACGCTCCACACTCCCAGGTACGCTCGACACTCTGGGTAAGCCTCGTGCTCCTAGGTACACTTTTGGACACTCCCAGGTACACCTCTGAGACTCCTGGGTATTCTCTGACACTCCAAGGTACACCTCTGACCTCCAAGTGCCTCAGACATAATTTTTTGAACCTAGTGGTGCACCTCGACCTCCCATGTACCTCTGACACTCCCAGGTACACCTCTCACCCCAGGTACACCTCTTTCCTCCCTGGTTCTCCCCTGACGCCTCCCAGGTACTCCTGTGACCTCCTGGTGCTTCTCTCTCTGACCTCCCAGGTACCTCAGACACTCCCAGGTACACCTCAGACACTCCCAGGTCCACCTCAGACACTCCAGCACACCTCTGACCCTCCCAGATACACCATGACACTGCCAGGTACCTCTGACACTCCATGCACCTCCGACACTCCCAGGTACACCTGACCCTCCAAGGTCACCTCAGACACTCCCAGGTACACCCAGATACTCCCAGGTACACCCCAGACACTCCCAGTACACCTCCGACACTCCCATGTACACCTCTGACACTTCCAGGTACCTCTGAGCACTCCCAGGTACACCTCTGACACTCCCAGGTACACCTTTGACACTCCTAGGTACGTCTGGCCTCCCAGGTACACCTCTGGCATCTGAGTGCACCTCTGACACTGAGCTCCACTGACATTTCACCTTTGACACTCCCAGGTACCGCTGATACTGCCAGGTACCCTCCGACACTCCCAGGTACCTCCGACACTTCAGGTACACTTCTCACAGTGGTACACCTCCGGCTCCCAGGTACACCTCTGACTCCCAAGTGCTCACCTGACATTCCCTGAGACACTTCTGACACTGCCAGGCTCTGTAGTCCCAGGTACTCTGTGACACTCCCAGGTACACCTCCGGCACTCCCAGGTACACCTCTCTGACACTCCCAGGTACCTCCTGACACTCCTGGGTGCTCCTCTGTCACTCCCTGATCTCCTCTTTGCTCCCAGGTACCGCTAACATGGTACACCGCTGACACTGCCAGTTACACCTCCGGCCTCCCAGGTACCCGTTGACCTCCCGGTACCTCTGACCTCCCAGGTACCTCCTGACCTCCCAGGTACACCTCTGACACTCCAGGTACTCCTGACAGTCAAGGTACACCCTGACACTCCCAGGTACCACTTCTGACCTCCCAAGTACTCTGACATTTCCTGGTACTCCTCTGTGACACCGCAAGGTGCACGTCCGACACTCCCAGATACAACCAGCCTCCCAGGTACATCTCTGGCCTCCCAGGTAAACTTCTGACACTGCCAGGTCACCTCTGACAATCCCAGGTACTCTTGACCTCCCAGGTACACCTCCGACACTCTGGGTACACCTCTGCGACTCCTAGGTACCTCCGATATTCCCAGGTACACCTCCGATATTCCCAGGTACCTCTGACATTCCCAGTTAAAACTTCACGACCTCCCAGTTACACCCCTAACACTCCCGTTCCACCTACGGCCTCCCATGTGCACCTCTGGCTCCCAGGTACACCTCCCTGACCTCCCAGGTGCCACCTCTGACACTCCCAGGTACACCTCTCACTCCCAGGTACCTCTGACATTCCCGATACACCTCTGACCTCCCAGGTACACCTCTGACACTCCCAGGTACCTCTGACACTCCCAGGTACACCTCTGACACTCCAGGTACCTCTGACTCCCAGGTACACCTATATCACACTCCAAGGTGCCTCTCTGAGCCTCCTAGGTGCTCCTCTGTCACTCCTGATACACCTCCTGACACTCCCAGGTGCACCTCCAACACTCCCAGGTACCTCTGACACTCCAGTTACACCTCGACACTGCCAGGTCTCCTCCGAGCACAGCTGGTACACCTCCGGACTCCCAGGTGCACCTCTGACACTCCCAGGTGCACCTCCGGCACACCCAGTGCCTCCGACACTCTAGGTGCCTCTGCCTCCCTAGGTACACTCATTTCCCAGGTACACCTCCCGATATTCCCAGGTACACCGCTGACACTCCCAGGTGCACCTCCTGACCCCTCAGGTACACCTCTGACACTCCCAGGTTACACCTCCGACACTCCCAGGTACACCTCCGACACCCCCAGGTTCACTTCTCACGCTCCCAGGTACACCTCAGACACTCCGGTACACCTCTGACCCTCCCATGTGCACCTCGGCAGGTACACCTCTGCACTCCCAAGGTACACCTCTTTCTACCTGGTTCTCCCTAACCTCCCAGGCACTCCTGTGACCTCCTAGTACTTCTCTGGCCTCCCAGGTACCCTTTGACACTCAAGGTACACCTCAGGCACTCCCAGGGTACACCCCAGATACTCCCAGGTACACCCCAGGCACTCCCAGTGCACCTCCGACACTCCATGTACCCTCTGACTTCCCAGGTACACCTCTGGCCTCCCAGGTACCTCTGAACTCCCAGGTACCTCCTGACACTCCCAGGTACCCTTTGGCCTCCCAGGTACATCTGACACTCCCAGGTACACCTCTGACACTGCCAGGTACACCTCCTGATGCTCAAGGTCTCCTGCTTTCATGTGCACCTCTGACCTCCCAGGTACACCCCTGATGCTGCCAGGTGCACCTCCGGCACTCCCAGGTACACCTCCGACACTTCAGGTGCCTTCTTTCCCGTGCCTCCGACACTCCAGGTACACCTCTTGACCTCCCAGGTACACCTCTGACACTCCAAGGTACACCTCTGACAATCCCAGGTACACCTCTGTCTCCCAAGTACTCACCCCAGCATTCCTGGTTCTGACTCCAGGTCACTCTGTTCTTTCCTGTGACACTCCCAGGTACACCTCTCGGCCTCCCAGGTACACCTCTGGCTTGCTCCCAGGTACACCTCTGGCATTCCTAGGTACTCCTCTGTGCTCCTGGTATCTCTAACCTCCCAGGTACACCAACACTCCCAGTGCCGCTGACACCACTTGGTGCCTCCGACACTCCCAGGTAAACCTTTGACACTCCCAGGTGCCTCCAGGCACTCTGAGTCACTCAGCTCTGACTTTCTCATTTGGTGCCTCTGACCTCCCAAGTGCTCACTGACATTTCCTGATGCCACTCTCTGGCTCCCAGTGCACGTCCTGACACTCCCAGGTACACCTCCGGCACTCCCAGGTACACCTCAGCACTGCCAGGTACACCTCTGACAATCCCAGAGTACTCCTGCCCAGCACTCCAGGTACACCTCCGACACTCCTAGGTGCACCTCTGAGACTCCTGGTACACCTCCGTATTCCCAGAGTACACCTCCGTATTCCAGTACACCTCCCAACATTCCCCAGTTAAACCTTCGGCTTACTCCCAGTTACACCCCTAACCTCCCAGGTAAACCTCCGGCTCCCATATTGCACCTCTGGCCTCCCAGGTACACCTCTGGCCTCCCAGGTACACCTCTTGGCCTCCCAGGTACACCTCTGACACTCCCAGGTCACTGACATTCCTGATACCTCTGACCTCCCAGGTACATCTCTGTGCTCCCAGGTACACCTCTGACACTCCCAGGTACACCTCTCACACTCCCAGGTACACCTCTGGCTTGCTCCCAGGTGCCTCTGACACTTCCAGGTACACCTCTGACACTCTGGGTGCTCCTCTGTCCTCTGATACACCTCTAACACTCCCAGGTGCAGCGCTGGGCACTCCCAGGTACACCGCTGACACTGCCAGTTACCCCTCAGACACTGGGTACCTCCAGACACAGCCAGGTACACCTCAGACACCCAGGTACCTCCAGCCTCCAAATGCACCTCTGAGCCTCCCAAGTGCCTCCTGACACTCCTAGGCACACCTCTGACCTCCCAGGTACTTCCGACATTCCCAGGTACACCGCTGACAGGTACACCTCTGACAATCCCAAGTACACCTCTGCACTCCAGGTTGCACCTCCATTCTCCCAGGTACACCTCCGACACTCCCAGGTGCCTTCTCACCTCCCAGGTACACCTCGACACTGATTACCGCACTGCTCAGGTCACACCTCTGACCTCCCAGGTACACCTCTGACCTCCCAGGTACACCTCTGACACTCCCAGGTACACCTTTGACACTCCCAGGTACACGTCTGACCTCCAGGTACACCTCTGCACTGCCAGGGCACCTCTCTGACACTCAAGGTACTCCGCATTCCCCTGTCTGACCTCCCAGGTACACCGCCCCTGACCTGCCAGGTGCACCTCCATTGCTCCAGGTACACTCCGACACTCCCAGGCACACTTCTCCATGTCCCAGGTGCACCTCTGACACTCCCAGGTACACCTCCTGACACTCCCAGGTACCTCTGACACTCCTGGTACACCTCTGACAATCCCAGGTACCCTGACACTCCCAGGTACTCCACCCTGACATTCCGTGGTACACTTCTGACACTCCCAGGTACACACTCTGATACTCCCAGGTACTCCTGTGGACCTCCCAGTACCTCCGGCACTCCAGGTACACCTCTGGCATCCCGAGTACACCCAGCCTCCCTAGAGTACTCCTCTGTCACTCCTATGTCACCTCTACACTCCCAGGTGCACATTTTGCAGTTACCTCTGGCCTCCAGTGCACCGTGACACTCCCAGGTACACCTCTTGCTCCAGGTACACCTCACCGACACTCCCAGGTACAACTCTGACACTCCCAGGTACATTTGACACTCCCAGGGCACCTCTGGCCTCCCAGGTACACCTCTGACACTGCCAGGTACACCTCCTTTCACTCCCTGGTCTCCCCAGCTCCCATTTGCTCCTGCTGACACTCCCTGGTGCATCTCTGGCTCCCAGGTACACCTCTGACACTCCCAGGTACCTCCGACCTCCCAGGTACACCTCTGGCCTCCCAAGGTACACCTCTGACACTCCCAGGTACACCGCCCCTGACACTGCCAGGTGCACCTCTGACACTCCATGTACACCTCCGACCTCCAGTTACACCTCTGACACTCCAGGTACCTCAGACACTCCCAGGTACACCCAGATACTCCCGGTACCCCAGACTCTCCCAGGTACCTCCGACACTCCCATATAACCTCTGACCTCCCGTGCCTCCCGACACTCCCAGGTACCTCTGACCTCCCAGGTACCTCTGACACTCCCAGGTACACCTTTGACACTCCCTGGTACACGTCTGACCTCCCAGGTACACCTCTGACACTGCCAGGTACCTCTGGCCTCCAGTGCTCCCACTGACATTTCTACACCTTTGACCTCCCAGGTACACCGCTGATGCTGCCAGGTACACCTCCCGTCACTCCCAGTTGCACCTCCGACACTTCCAGGTACCTTCTCACAGTCCCGTGCACCTCCAAGCACTCCCAGGTACACCTCTGGCCTCCCAAGTGCTCCACTCACATTCCCTGGGCACTTCTGACACTGCCAGGTACCCTCTGATAATCCAGGCCTCTGGGCACTGGTCACCTCTGACACTCCCAGGTACACCTCTGACACTCCGGGTACCTCTGACACTCTAGGTACTCTCTGTCCTCCTGATATCACCTCTGCTGCTCCCAGGTGCCTTCAACCTCCCAGGTACCTTCAACACTGCCAGTTACCTCCGACTCCCAGGTACACCGTTGACCTCTGCTGGTACCTCTGACACTCCCAGGTACACCTCTGGCCTCCCAGTACCTCCCAGCTTGCTCCCAGGTACTCCCCTGACAGTCAAGGTACACCCCTGACTTGCTCAGGTACACTTCTGACACTCCCAGTGCTCCACTGACATTTCCTGGCTCTCTGACACTCCAAGGTGCCCGTCCGACACTCCCAGATCACTCTGACACTCCAGTACATCTCTGACACTCCCAGGTACACCTCCGGACACTGCCAGGTACACCTCTGACAATCCAGGTGCTCTGTTGACACTCCCAGGTACACCTCCGACACTCTGAGTACACCTCTGCGACTCCTGAGTACACCTCCGATATTCTGGTACACCTCCATATTCCCAGGTACACCTCTGACATTCCCAGTTCAGCTTCGGCACTCCCAGGTTACACCCCCGCACTCCCAGGTACACCTCCGACACTCCCATGTGCACCTCTGACGCTCCCAGGTACACCTCTGACCTCCCAGGTACGCCTCTGAACCTCCCAGGTACACCTCTGACACTCCCAGGTATTCCACCTGACATTCCCTGATACCTCTGACACTCCCAGGTACATCTCTGACACTCCCAGTACACCTCTCACACTCCCAGGTACCTCTCACTCCCAGGTACACCTCTGGCCTCCCAGGTACACTGTCACACTTGGCTACCTCTGACTCTGCCTCCTCTGTCCTCCTGATACACCTCTAACACTCCCAGGTACTGTAACCTCCCAGGTACACCCACTACCAGTTACCTCTAAAACACTGCCAGGTACTCCTCGGACACAACAGTACCTCCAGACACTCCCAGGTGACCTCAGACACTCAGGTGCACCTCTGACACTCCCAGGTGCACCTCCGACACTCCTGGGTGCCTCTGCAGCTCTAGGTGCACCTCCGATATTCCAGGTACACCTCCGATATTCCCAGGTACACCTTGACACTCCCATGTACACCTCTGAGCACTCCCAAGTACACCTCTGACCTCAGGTTACCTCCGACACTCCCAGGTACACCCAGGACCCCCAAGGTTTCACTTCTCACATCCTATGTGCCTCCGACACTCCTAGGTGCACCTCTAGCCCTCCTATGTACTCAGCACTCCCACACCTCTGGCCTCCCAGGTTTTCTGCCTGGTTCTCCCCTGGCTCCAGGCACTCCTGTGACACTCCTTAATTCCTCTGACACTCCCAGGTACACCTTTGACACTCAGGTACACCTCCAGACACTCCCAGGTACACCCCAGATACTCCCAGGTACACCCCAGACACTCCCAGGTACACCTCCGACACTCCCATGTACACCTCTGACTCCCAGGTACACCTGCCTCCCAGGTACCTCTGACACTCCCAGGTACACCTCTGGCCTCCCAGGTACACCTCTGACACTCCCAGGTGCACATCTGACCTCCCAGGTACACCCCTGACACTGCCAGGTACACCTCTGATGCCGGGTATCACCACCATTTCCTTGGCACCTCTCACCTCCCAGGTACCATGATACTGTGGGGCTCGACCTCCAGGCCACCTCTGTGCCTTCTGGTGCACTTCTAACAGTCCCAGGTGCCTCTGACACTCCCAGGTACACCTCTGACACTCCCAGGTACACCTCTGACACTCCCAGGTACACCTCCCAACAATCCCAGGCCTCTGTCTCCCAAGTGCTCACCCCTGCATTCCTGTTTTGCCTACAACACTGCCAGGTACACTCTCAATAATCCAGGTACTCTGCTGGCTTGCTCTGGAGTACCTCCAGACCTCCCATGTACCTCCCAGCACTCCCAGGTACACCTCTGGCATTCTAAGTACTCCTCTGTCCTAACTTCTGGTACCTCCCAACACTGAGCCCAGACCCAGCACTGCCCAGCTCCCGGCCTCCCAGGTAAACCGTTGGCTTACTCCCAGGTACACCTCTGGCTTGCTCCAGTGCCTCTGACCTCCCAGTTGCACCTCTGACTTACTCCCAGGTACTCCTGACAGTCCAAGGTACCCCTGACGCTCCAGTTACACCTCTGACACTAGTACTCCACTGACATTTCCAGTACTCCTCCTGACACTCCCAGGTGCGTCCGGTTGCTCCCAGATACCTCTGACACTCCCAGGTACACCTCTGACACTGCCAGGTACACCTCTGACAATCCCAGGTACTCCTGTGACTACTCCCAGGGTACACCTCCGGCTTGCTCTAGGTACACCTCTGCGACTCTAGGTACACCTCGTGTTCAGGTTGCACCTCCGATATTCCCAGGTACCTCCCAACATTCCGTTGAACTTTGGCTTACTCCAGTTACACCTCTGACACTCCCAGGTAAACCTCCCGACACTCCCATCTTCTCACCTCCCAGTTGCACCTCCGAGCACTCCCAGGTACCTCTGGCACTCCCAGGTACACCTCCCCGGCTTGCTCCCAGGTATTCCACCAGCATTCTGATACACCTCTGGCCTCCCAGGTACATCTCTGACACTCTGAGTACCTCTGACATGCTCCAGGTGCACCTCTCTACTCTCCCCAGGTACACCTCTGACATTCCCAGGTGACCTCTGCGCCAGGTACACCTCTGACCTCCTAGGTGCTCTCTGTCCTCCTGATACACCTCCTGACACTCCAGGTGCCGCCCCAACACTCCCAGGTACACGCCCTTTTACCAGTGCCCCTCAGACACTGCCCAGGTACCTCTAGACACAGCCAGGTACCTCAGACACTCCCAGGTACACCTCCGGCCTCCTGAGTGCACCTCCCTGCACTCCAAGGTGCACCTCTGACACTCCCTAGGCACACCTCTGATATCCCAGGTACACCTCAGACATTCCCAGGTACACCTCTGACACTCCCAGGTACACCTCTGGCGATCCTAAGTACACCTCTGACACTCCCAGGTTACACCTCAGCTGCTCCCAGGTACGCTCCGACACCCCCAGGTGCCACTTCTCCACCTCCCAGGTTTTGCCTCCGACTTGCTCCCAGGTACACCGCTGACACTCAGGTACACCTCCTGACACTCCCAGGTGCTCCTCTGGCCTCCAGGTACCTCTGACCTCCCAGGTACACCTTGACACTCCAGGTACACGTCTGACACTCCCAGGTACACCTCTGTGGCATTGCCATTTCCCTCTGACACTCAGGTACTCTGACATTCCCTTGTACACCTCTGTTTCCCAGGTACTGGCTTTTGCTGGGGTACCTCCGATTTGCCTCAGGTACACCTCCGACACTCCCAGGTACCTTCTCACAGTCCCAGGTGCACCTCCAGACACTCCCAGGTACCTCCTGACACTCCCAGGTACACCTCTGACACTCCAAAGTACCTCTGACAATCCTGGTACACCTGACACTCCCAAGTGCTCCCACTGACATTCGTGGTACACTTCTGTTGTTTTCCAGGTACACCTCTGATAATCCCAGGTGCTCCTGTTTCAGCCTCCCAGGTACACCTCCGGCACTCCCAGGTGCCCTCTGACCTCCCAGGTACCTCTGACACTCCTGGGTGCTCCTCTGTCACTCCCTGATATCACCTCTAACACTCCCAGGTGCACGGCTGACACTGCCAGTTACACCTCGACTCTCCCAGGTACACCGTTGACACTCCCAGGTACCACCTCTGACTTACTCCCAGGCTTTGACACTCCCAGGTACAACTCTGACCTCCCAGAGTACACATTTGGCCTCCCAGGAGACACCTCCCAGACTCCCAGGCACCTCTCTGACACTGCTTGTACACTGACACTCCCTGTGCTCACTCACTGACATTCCTGGTACCTCTGTCCTCCCAGGTACCGCCTCTGCACTGCCAAGTACACCTCCGACAATCCCAGATACACCTCCGACACTCCCAGGTACCTTCTCACAGTCCCAGGTACCTCCGGCCTCCCAGGTACACCTTGGCTTGCTCCCAGGTACTCACTGACATTCCCTGGTGCATCTGACATTCATTTTGTGCCTGCCAGGTGCACCTCCGACTCCCAGGTACACCTCCAACACTCCCAGGTGCACTTTTCACCTCCCAGGGTACGCCTCCGACACTCCCAGGTGACACCTCTGACTCCCAGGTACTCCTCTGATCCCAAGGTACACCCCTACCTCCCAGGCCTCTGACCTCCCAGGCCGCCTCCGGCCTCCCAGGTGCTCCGCCACTCTGGGTAAACCTCCCATTTCTCCTAGGTACACCTCTGACTTAGTACACGTCTGACCTCCCAAGTACACCTCTGGCACTGCCGTACACCTCTGTTTGCTCCAAGTACTCACCCAACATTTCCTTGTACCTCTGGCTCTCCCAGGTACACCGCCCCAGCTTGCTGCCAGTACACCTCCGGCCTCCCATGTTACCTCCGGCACTCCCAGGTACACTTCTCCCAGAGTCCCAGGTACACCTCCAGGCCTCCCAGGTACACCTCTGAGCGCTCCCAGGTACACCCTCTGACACTCCAAGTTCACCTCTGACAATCACGGGTACACCCCTGACACTCCCAAGTGCTCACTGACATTCCGTGGTACTACGACACTGCCGGGTACACCTCTGATAATCCCAGGTACTCCTGTGGCCTACTCCAGGTACACCTCCGACACTCCCAGGTACACCTCTGCTCCCAGGCACACCTCTGACCCTCCCAGGCACCTCTGACTCTGTCAGATTACACCTTAGCTTACTCCCAGGTACTCCTGACATTCCTGGTACACCTCTGACACTCCCCAGGTACACCGCTCACCACCGCCAAGTACACCTCCGACAATCCCAGATACACCTCCGGCCTCCGGCCCACACTTCTCCAGTCTGCGTGCACCTCCCGGCTCAGGTACGCTGACACTCCCAGGTACTCACTGACATTCCCTGGTACATCTGAGCATTCCCATTTTACCGTTACTGCTGAGTGACACCTCCGGCCTCCCATTGCACTCCGGCACTCCCAGGTACACCTCCACGACACTCCCAGGTACACTTCTCACAGTCCCAGGTACACCTCGGACACTCCCAGGTACACCTCTGAACCTCCCAAGTACTCACTGACATTCCCTGGTACATCTGACATTCCCCAGGTACACCGTTGCACTGCCAGGTACACCTCCGACTGCTCAGGTGCCTCCGACACTCCAGGTACCTCTGCACTCCCAGGTACCACTGTTTCTCAAGTACACCTCCGACACTCCCAGTTCGCCTGGCTTTCTGTACACCTCCATCCCGAATACCTCCCGGCTTGCTCCCATTTTACTTCTCACACTCCCAGGCATTTCCGGCCTCCCAAGTACTCCCTCATATTCCTGGTACCTCTGACACTCCCAGGTGCACGTCCGGCCTCCCAGATACACCTCTGACACTCCCAGGTACATCTCTGACACTCCCAGGTACACACTCTGTGCTGCCAGGTACACTTCTGACAATCAGGTGCTCTGTGACCTCCCAGGTACACCTCTGACATTCCTGGTACATCTGACATTCCCAGGTCACCGTTGCACTGCCAGGTACCTCCGACTCCCAGGTACACCTCCGACGCCCAGGTACACCTCGATTCTCCCAGGTACACTTCTCCTCATCCCAGGTACCTCAGGCCTCCCAGGTGCACCTCTGACCTCCCAAGTACTCACTGACATTCCCTGGTACACCACCTGACACTCCTAGGTACACCTCTGGCCTCCCAGGTACACCTCCGGCCTCCCAGGTACTCCTCTGATGCTCCCAGGTACCTCAGGCACTGCCAGTACACCTCTGACACTCCAAGGGTACTCCACTGACATTCCCTTGTTACACCTCTGACACTCCCAGGTACACCGCTGGCACTGCCAGGTACACCTCCGGCTACTCCCAGGTACACCTCCGACAATCCCAGATACACCTCCGGCTCTCCCAGGTTTGTCTTACAGTCCCAGGCCACACCTCTGACACTCCCAGGTCCCTCCGGCTCTCCCAGGTACAACTCCACGCCACTCTAGGTAAGCCTCCCGTGCTCCCTGGGTACACCTCTGGCTCCCAGGTACTCCTCTGAGTGCTCCCAGGTGCTCTCCTGGCCTCCCAGGTACACCCTTGACACTCACAGGTGCACCTCTGACACTCCGGGTGCACCACTGACACTCCTAGGTACACCTCTGACACTCTGGTACACCTCCTGACGCTCCCAGGTACTCCTCTGATGCTCCCAGGTACACCTCTGCCTGGTACCTCCTGACACTCAAAGTACTCCCACTGACATTCCCTTGTACCTCTGACACTCCCAGGTACACCGTTGACTTGCTGCCAGGTACCTCCGACACTCCCAGGTACACCTCCGACAATCCCAGATACACCTCCCGACTCTCCCAGGTACACTTCTGCAGTCCCAGGTACACCTCCTGACACTCCCCAGGTCCGCCTCCCGGCACTCCCAGGTACAACTCCCGCCACTCTAGGTAAACCTCCGATACTCCCTAGGTACCTCTGTCTCCCAGGTACGTCCTGAACCTCCCATTTCTCTCAGCACTGCCATGTACCTCTGACACTCAAAGGTACTCCATTGACATTCCCTTGTACACCTCTGACACTCCCAGGTACACCGTGACACTGCCAGGTACACCTCCCGGCTTACTCCCGTTACCTCCGACACTCCCAGGTACTTCTCACAGTCCCAGGTACACCTCCGGCTTGCTCCAGGTACACCTCTGACACTCCCAGGTACACCTCTCTCTCCCTGGTGCTCCTCTGTCTCCCTGATGTCCTCTAACACTCAGGTGGTGTGGGTGGTTTTTGTTGGGTGGGGGGTGGTTTGTTCTTTCCTCCCAGGGTGCACCTCTGGCCTCCAGGTACTCTGACGGTCAGGGTACACCCCTGCCTCCCAGTTACACCTCTGGCCTCCCCAAGTACTCCACTGACATTTCCTGGGTCTCCTCTGACCTCCCAGGTGCGTCCGGCCTCCCAGATACACCTCTGACACTCCCAGGTACACCTCTGGCTTGCTGGGTACACCTCTGACAATCCCAGGTACTCTGTGACACTCCCAGTACACCTCCATTTCTCTGGGTACACCTCTGCGTCTCTGGGTATCTCCGATATTCCCAGGTACACCTCCGATATTCCCAGGGTACACATCTCTGACATTCCCAGTTAAAACCGATGCCCCCAGTTACACCCTGACCTCCCAGGTAAACCTCCGACACCTTGTGCACCTCTGGCCTCCCAGGTGCCTCTGCCTCCCAGGTGCACCTCTGACCTCCCAGGTGCACCTCTGACCTCCCAGGTATTCCACTGACATTCCTGATGACCTCTGTGACACTCCTGGGTACACCTCTGACCTCCCAGGTACCTCTCACCTCCCAGGTGCACCTCTCACACTCCAGGTACACCTCTGACACTCAGGTGCCTATCACTCCCAGGTTACACCTCTGACACTCCTAGGTCTCTTCTGTCCTCCTGATACCTCTAACACTCCCAGGTGCGCTTAGGCTTACTCAGGTGCACCGCCGTGACTTTTCTGAGTTACACCTCAGGCCTGCCAGGTGCACCTCGAACTGCTTGGTACTGCTCAGACACTCCCAGGTGCACCTCAGGCACTCCAAGTTGCACCTCCTGACACCTGGGTACACCTCCGGCCTCCTGGGTACACCTCTGCGACTCCTGGGTACACCTCCAGTATTCCCAGGTACCTCCAGGTGTTCCCGGTGCCTGTGGCTTTCCATGTTGTCCTCTGAAACTCCCATGTACACCTCTGGCCTCCCGGTTACACCTCCGGCTCTCCAGGTGACCTCCGACACCCCAGGTTCCTTCTCACGCTCCCAGGTACACCTCCGGCCTCCAGGTACACCTTGACCTCCCGAGTACACCTCTGGCCTCCCAGGTACCTCTGGCCTCCCAGGTACACCTCTTTCACTACCTGGTTCTCCCCTGGCTCCCAGGCTTGCTCCTGTTTGACCTCCTGGTGCTTCTCTGACACTCCCAGGTACACCTCTGACACTCCAGGTACCTCCAGACACTCCCAGGTACCCCAGATAATCCCAGGTACCGCCAGGCCTCCCAGGTACACCTCCGACCTCCCATGTGCACCTCTGACACTCTGGGTTTGCCTCTGACACTCCGTGCAGGCCCTCCTCCCAGGTACCTCTGACCTCCCAGGTACCTGCTTGGCCTCCCAGGTACACGTCCTGACCTCCCAGGTACACCTCTGACTCTGTGGTGCCTCTGATACTCAAGGTGCTCACGTGACATTTCATGTGCACCTCTGGCCTCCCAGGTGCCACTTCTGTGCTGGGTGCACCTCAGACGCTCCCAGGTACACCTCCGGCACTTCCAGGTTAACTTCTCTGATCCCAGGTGCCTCCGACACTCCCAGGTACCTCTGACCTCCCAGGTGCCTCTGACACTCCAAGGTACACCTCTGGCAATCTGAGTACTCCTCTGACACTCCCGTGCTCACTGACATTCCTGGTGCCTTCGACTGCCAATTTTCTGTAATCCCAGGTGCTCCTGTGACACTCCCAGGTGCCTCAGATTGCTCCCAGGTACACATCTCTGACACTCCCGGGTACACCTCTGACTCCCTAGGTGCTCCTCTGTCACTCCCTGATATCACCTCTAACTCTCCCAGGTGCACATTGACACTCCCCAGGTACACGCTGAGCACTGCCAGTTTGCTCCTGGGCTCTCCCAGGTAAACCGTTGACCTCCCAGGTACACCTCTGACCTCCCAGGTGCCTTTGACCTCCCAGGTACACCTCCTGGCCTCCCAGGCACTCCCTGGCAGTCAAGGTACACCCCTGACACTCCCAGTTACCTCTGGCACTCCCAAATGCTCACTGACATTTCTGGTTCTCTCCTGACCTCCCAGGTGCACGTCCGACTCTCCCAGATACGCCTCCTAGCGCTCCCAGGTACCTCTAGCTTGCCGGGTACACCTCTGACAATCCCAGGTACTCCTGATGACACTCCCAGGTACACCTCCGACACTCCTGGGTACACCTCTGCGACTCCTGGGGTCCTCCGATATTCCCAGGTACCTCCGATATTCCCAGGTACACCTCTGCATTGCAGTTAAACTTCGGCACTCCCAGTTACACCCCTGACGCTCCAGGTACCTCAGACTTGCTCCCATGTACACATCCTGAGACTCCCAGGTACACCTCTGACCTCCCAGGTACATCTCTCTGACCTCCCAGGTGCACCTCTGAGCCTCCCAGGTATTCACTGACATTCCTGATACACCTCTGACACTCTGGTATATCTTGGCCTCCCAGGTGCCTCACCTCCCAGGTGCCTCTCACCTCCCAGGTGCACCTCTGGCCTCCCAGGTACACCTGCTCCTTGAGTACACCTCTGACACTCCTAGGTGCTCTCTGTCCTTCCTGATGCACCTCTTTGCTCTCAGGTGCACCCCAACCTCCCAGGTACACCGCCCAGCACTGTTACGCCTCAGACCTGAGGTACCTCCAGGAACTGCAAGGTACACCTCGGGCCTCCCAGTGCCTCAGACACTCCAGGTGCACCTCAGCCTCCCAGTGCACCTCTGGCTCCTAGGCACCTCTGGCCTCCAGGTACACCTCAGACGTTCTGGTGCACAGCTGGCCTCCCAGGTACACCTCTGACAATCCATTTCCTCTGACTCTCAAGGTTCTCAAGCCTCTCAGGTGCACCTCGACACCCCAGGTACTTACTTCTCCTCCCACCTCCGGCCTCCCAGGTTTCGCTGACACTGGCTGGGTACACCTCTCACTCCAGGTACACCTCTGACACTCCCAGGTACACCTCCTGACACTCCCAGAGTACACCTTTGACACTACCAGGTACGTCTGACACTCCCAGGTACACCTCTGGCACTGCCAGTACACCTCCTGACACTCAGGTACTCACTGACATTCCTTGTACCTCTGACACTCCCAGGTACACCGTGACTGCCAGGTACCTCCATTACTCCCAGTACACCTCCGACACTCCCCAGGTACACTTCTCCTGATCCCAGGTACACCTCAGACACTCCCAGGTACACCTCTGACACTCCCAGGTACACCTCTGACACTCCAAAGTACACCTCCTGACAATCTGGTACCACCCCTGACACTCCCAAATGCTCAGCAATACGTAACTTCTAG
>NW_024737835.1:0-26670 GCF_018991925.1 Homarus americanus | reverse complement strand
AAATCTACTTTTCGGGAAGTAGATAACCAACTTTCGGAAAGTAGATATTTCCATTTTCTATGATACAAATTTCGTTTTCTATGATAATCTACTTCGCAAAATTAGGTAATATTTCCCCAAAGTCGATAATTTACTTCCCAGAAAAGTCGATAATCTACTTTCAGTAGAAAATCTATCACTTTTCGGAATGAATAACCAACTTCCGAAGTAGATATTTCCCATTTTCTATGATACAAATTCCCGTTTCTATGATAATCTACTTCAAAATTGGTAATATTTCCCCAAAAGCCGATAATTTACTTCCCAGAAAAGTCGATAATCTACTTTCGAAAAGTAGAAAAAATCTACTTTTCGGAAAGTAGATAACCAACTTTCGGAAAGTAGATATTTCCCATTTTCTATGATACAAATTTCCCGTTTTCTATGATAATCTATTTAAAATTAGGTAATATTTCCCCAAAAGTCGATAATTTACTTCCCAGAAAAGTCGATAATCTACTTTCCCGAAAAGTAAAAAAAAATCTACTTTTCGGGAAAGTAGATAACCAACTTTCCCGGAAAGTAGATATTTCCCATTTTCTATGATGCAAATTTCCCGTTTTCTATGATAATCTACTTCGCAAAATTAGGTAATATTTCCCCAAAAGTCGATAATAATCAACTTCCACAAAAAGTCGAAAATCTACTTTCCCAGAAATTAGATATTCCCCGCAGCACTGCTTTTAGAAGATTAGTAGGGTCATTATCTAATACCTGACCATTGTGGACTTGATCTCGCCCCTCCTTTGTATATATTTACTTTGTTATGTACTTCTCCTTAGTCTGTACTCACCCCTGAAGATGTGAATTACACGAAAGCGCTTGGGAACTTCGTGTTTTCTTGGCCTTGTCAGCATATACCTGGATCACGCCCACCTATATTCCAGTAAGGTGTACTGTATTGCATTGTGTTTTTAATGTAGGCTAATATACAACATACATGGTATAGAAATCTTAAAAATAATAAAAAAAATTACCTTTGCTTAAGGCTGAATATCTTCATTCCCTTAGCTGCAGTCTTCTTCCCCCACTGTGTGTGTGACTTGGTGTGCCCATGCATACTTTTCTGTAGATCGGATCTTTTTCAGTATTGGCTGATTGCTCTTTAGAAAGGTATAGAAGTCACTGCAAGATGTTTCTCGGAAGTTGTACTGTACGGTCAGAATGCCTTTCATTGCTTCAACACTCAATTTATTCCTTTCCTTTGTCCATTGACTTTGCATCAGTGAAAAAACTCTTTCTACATTTGCATTGTGACATGATATAGCAAAGAAGAATTGTGCAATTCTTAGCAATTCTGAGTGGCATTCAATGTTCTTTGATTTTTCAAAGTATCTGGTCAGCTTTTTATGTGTTGGCAGATTACTAAATTCTTCATCACTTGTAATTTTCCACAAACTGCATCAGGTTACTAACTTGGTCAAAACACTTCACATCATCAACTTCTACCCCCTTATCAATCAAATATTTGACAGCTAAGTTGACAACACCTACAGGCGTACAAGTGACTTATCAGCTGACGAAAACTGAACGAGATCTCTACGGTTTCCACCTCCCCTCTCTCTCTCTCTCTCTCCCGTCATTACAGTTTCATGTTTTTTTTTTCCGTGGAGAAAATGATGGAAGCTGAAATTCCGGACTTTTGAAGAATTTTAAAAATTCCTTCCGGATGAAGATTTCGAGACCTAAATGGAGGATATGTCCGGGAAAATACGGACGTATGGCAACCCTAGTCTACATGAATCGTATATGACATCAGTTGGCATAAATCTGTCATATTATACATTTTTGTAGATCAGATGAGATTGAGATTATAACTGTCATGCCTCGAGTGTATGACGGTTGCTATACTGTCATCTCTCTCTCTCTCTCTCTCTCTCTCTCTCTCTCTCTCTACCCATCAGACGGAGGAATGTTCAGGTTAAGACTTGTCACAGGTGAGCAGCGAGCCATGACGCGGCATGACCCAGCGGGACGTCTGGCGTGGCACTCCTCCTCCTCACCTGCTGGAGTGGCACCTAACCTAACCCTACAATGAGAGAGAGAGAGAGAGACTACAGCACGTGTTGGAGGGCCTGGCAGGTGGCCATATCATCGAGTAGACCTGAATACAAGAGTCAAGAATGAGCTCGAGGGTGACCAAGAATTCCCTAAGCTCGTCCTTGAATGATCTACAGTGTACAGTGACCTTTAACGCCGATACATAGGGAAGGTTAGGTTAGGTAAAGGTACATCAGGTCAATTAAGGTTAGGTTAGGTTACATTTGGGTAGGTTAGGTTAGTTCAGGTTAGGTTGGGATAGGTCAGGTCAGGTCAACTAAAGTAAGATAGGGTTAGGTTAGGTTAGCATTATGTTTAATCACCAGGTGCTATAAGCTGTTGTATCTAATAATTATCAGGTAATCCGTCAAAATATTTAACATTACTTCCCACTATGACGAGACAATTTTGAAAGTGACAAGAGAAACACACACACACACACACACACACACACACACACACACACACTTTCAATTGCATTCATTATTACCGCTGCAACAATTTAATAGCACAAATATGAACTAATGTTTATGGGATGAGATATTTTATGGGATGAGATATTATTGTATTAAAGAGATTTTAAATGTGATTAAAACGATTGGCTTTATATACGGGTTAAAGTATGTTACAGCACAGAGTCGTGTATTACAGGTGATTACAGGTATTACAGGTGATTACAGGTATTACAGGTGATTACAAGTATTACAGGTATTACAGGTATTACAGGTGATTACATGTATTACAGGTGATTACAAGTATTACAAGTATTACAGGTGATTACAGGTATTACAGGTGATTACAGGTATTACAGGAATTACACAATTACTTATGATTGTTGTAGATGTAATGAATTATAATGTATAAGTTGTTGTTATTGCTGGTTATTGTTATTATAGTTATTATTGTTGTTTTAGTTATTATTGATATTATTGCTGTTATTGTTGTCACTTGCCACCATCCCTACTCCCTCTCCCCAACACAGCCCCATCCATCATACCACCCCAATATCCCCACCATTTGCACTTCTATTTTCCCCACCATCCCTCACCCCATGTACTACTCCCTCCCCCATCCTCCCCACCTCACCCCTTCCTTCTCCTCCCCTCCCCACTCTCTTCCTTCTCCTCCCCTCCCCACTCTCTTCCTTCTCCTTCCCTCCCCTCCACCACCCATCCCTCTCCTCCCCAGCACCACACCCCAATCATCTTTAACTCCCCAGGGTAATAAAGTCAATGGGGAGGAAACGGGGGGGAGTGACAGGCTAAAATAAACGTCATTAAATTACTGGCCAGGCAGGTATTAAATAACCCCCCACCCGTCCCGTTCACCTGTTGAGGGAAGGAGGTACAGTAGTTAGGTTCTTAAGGCGTTCACAACCTAACCCATAACTGTAGTGTGAGAGTACCTGTAGGAGAAAGTACCTGTAGAGGAGAAAGTACCTTAACTCAGAGATGTGAGAAGTAGCCACCCCAACACACAAAAACACCTGAGGAACAACAGCAGCGGAGGTACAGGTAAAATACATTGAGAGTAAGAAGGCAATATGACACACACACACCTGCACCGCTAATTAAATCCCTCACCTTATTTCTCCTTTGACGGTAAAGGTAAAATTCCCTCAGCAGACCACAAGTACAGGAAACTGATTGTGTTATACGGTATTGTGGGAATGTGTTAAGAATGAGTTGGATTTTGTTTATATCTAAGGGGTTTTATTTACCCCATACTTAATTTGCATACGTAATTAATTTGAACAGATTGACAGACACACAGAGAGACAGATAACAAGCCACTATACATAATACATCAAAAATATTCGATCACCATCACAACGTATGCATAAATAAGCGAAAAATAAAGAGAAATATTGAACCATAGATAAACATATTAACATAGTAAAGAGTTGAAACAAGATTACTGCACAAAATGGTGTCAATATTGTTCAGAGACTCAACCTTAACGCTGATATATATTTTTACATCCTCAAGCGCTGGGGAAACTACTTACTGTAATGGACTATAGGGATTTGGGGAGGGGAGGCGAGATGGGGAGGCGAGGGGAGATGGGGAGAGGGAAGGGAGGAGAGGATGGGGAGGAGGGGTTGGAGTGGGGAGGATGGGGAGGAGGGTTGGGTGGGGAGAGGATGAGGGAGGAGGGGTTGGGTGGGGAGAGGATGGGGAGGAGGGTTGGGGAGGAGGGAAGGAGAAGGTTGGGAGAGAGATTGGAGAGAGAGGTAGTGGGGGGAGAGGGATGGGGGAGGGAGGGGTTGGGGAAGGGAGAGGATGGGGGGAGGAGGGGTTGGGAGGGGGGGGAGAGGATGGGGAGGGAGGGTTGGGAGGGAGAGGATGGGAGGAGGTTAGGAGGGAAGAGGGTGAGGAGAAGAGGTGGGGAGGGAGAGGATGGGGAGGGAGGGTTGGGTGGGGAGAGGATGGGGAGGAAGGTTGGGTGGGGAGAGGATGGGGAGGAGGGTTAGGAGGGGGAGAGGGTGAGGAAGAGGTGGGGAGGAAGCTGTCACCACCTCCTTCACCTGTCATAGATTACTGTCACGATCTTGACACTCATCCTGCATGTTGTGTGTGGTGGAGTGGTGGAGTGGGTTGTGGTGGAGGGTGTTGAGTGGGCTGTGGTGGAGGGTGTTGAGTGGGCTGTGGTGGAGTAGTTATGGTGAAGGAAGGAGGGGGTTTAGTGTGTGTGTGTGTGTGTGTGTGTGTGTCAAACTATGTCTACACCGGCGTTGTTGTTCTCTTGTACTGGCAGTCCCCCCCTCTAAGACGTATTTTTACCATTCTGGGTCAACTGCTGTAAACGTAACCTAACCTAACCTCTACCTAAACGACCCTCTCTCGGCCAACTTGTGCTATTTGCTGACTCGTCCAGTGTGTTTCTCAGCCAGTGGTGGTTCTTCCGCTGACTGGCAGACGCTGACACACGCTGACACACGCTGACAGACTGTGTGTTTGCGGCTTAAGTCTTGATCCGTCGAGATTCTTAACTTTTACTCTTATTCGTCTCGTTAAAAAGAGATTATGTTCGTCTCTCACTAAAGTCTCGGTACAGTTTCAGCATCATCTTGGTCGCCATGTTGGTGATGTAACAAAAACCAATTTGATTCTTCCTCACAACACCAGTCAGGAGAAGAGATTATATTACGATGTTCTGAGAATATTGAGTCATGGTATTGTGAGGGAGAGTGGCAGAGTGGACACGACACTCACTCTCTACCCTAAAGCGTCCATAGTTTGAGACTAGGGCGCCCCTAGTCCATCCACTTGTGCATGGGTACCGAACTTTACATTTGGGAGACGTGGAGATGGTTAAGTACAGTACCGCCCTTATTAACTCCTTGTGTACTGAAGACTTAGTTTACAGTATACCGCCTCTACACTGCCTCCCGACCATTACCACCACCACCACCACCACGAGACACAATAGTACAGTAACAGTACGAGTCTATTAGTTTAACAGCTGACAGGAACAACCACAATACGTGATCAGGGAGAATATGTTGACTGTGAGGAGGAGGGTGAGCAGGACCGGCTTATGGGCGCGTGTAGTGATAAACTACAGCTGTTGTTGAGGCGAACCAAGAGAAAGCAACGACTATGGTGTCCCGGGAATAATGAGGAAGAGTGTGTGTGTGTGTGTGTGTGTGTGTGTGTGTGTGTGTGCGTGTGAGTAATTTCATTGTTAGTATGTTTGTGTCGTAGTTTAAGTGGGTTGGTTATTGGCATTTTTACAGACAGACAGATAGACAGGACGGTATTTAGACAGTTTAAGTGATACACATTTCCAGCACATTTTATCGTTCAGTATTGGACAGGAGGGACGGATGGGAGGAGGGAAGGATGGGAGGAAGGAAGGAAGGAAGGAGTGAATTAGGCAGGGAATGAATAAGTGAGAGAGGGAGGGAGGGGGAGATAGAGAGAGGAAGATATGGAGGGAGGGAACGAGTGAAAGATGGGGGAAGGGAAGGCAGGAAGAACAGAATGGGTGAGTGAAGGAAGGAAGGAGGGAGCACAGCAAGAGATCAGGTAATAGTCTCACACACCTGTGGCCGGGCACCTGTTCTCAAGGTGTTCATTTGCATCGAAACAAAGGCGCCAGAAAATATCTTGTTTAGGTTGAGTCTTGAAGCACACCTTTTCACCTCCTCTGTGTGTGCTATAAGTAGGGTAGGGTTAAGGTAAGGTTAGGTTAGCTCAACTCTCATGTCTGCGGTTAAGGAAAATAAAACCTTACGATCTTAGGAACATCCAACTCCTCTGGTCCAAGCCTGGCAGCCATATTGAGTGACGTCACGGCCTACACACGCTGTACACCACCATCACATCTGCATATAATGAAAACTTTATCCATGAAACTCCCATCACAGTTTAAAACATCACAATATGGCTCTAACACGTAAGATAATGGGCTGCCACGCACATAAGGCAATATTACACAAGGATGAAATAGTTTACAGACGTTAAGAATGTTTTTTATAAAGAATATGAATAACAGTTTAGGATTTATGCAAGAGTAGAATTGCTGGAAGACGGTAGACCCCTCAAGGCTGTGTGTGTTGTGATGCGTCCATAGTAAACGGAAGGAAGGGCGGACCATGGCATGTACGACCGCAATTAACTTATTAACGCCGAAAGTGACTTATTAACCCCGAAAGTGACTTATATTTCGACAAAGAACAAAAAATAAGTAACCAATAGTGTAAGTAAAGACAAGACCATCATTTAAATCACTACACAACTCTATCACCTGCCCTACACAAGACGGCTTCACCTCAGGTAAGAAATGGCCAGGTGTGTCCTCAGGGGATAAACCCATTATGAGTGTATCAAGGCAGGTATGGTGGTGGTGTGACGGTGAGGCTCACTTACAAACATACATATACTTACAAGCTTACTTACAAACTTACTTGCACACTTACGGACTCACTTACACACTCACCTAAAGTCTTAAAATACTTAACAAACTTACACAAACATGTTTACTGACTCAAGTTAACGTCAGCCAAATAAGCTGTACTGACTTCAAGCTTTCATCAAGATGGGTGTAATAAGCTGGAGGCAGGAGATTAAGTTTAATACTTCAATAACAAACTTAAATCCATGAAGTTAGAGCCCGCTTAGGAGGAGGAGGAGGAGAGACAGACAGAGACAGACAGCCAAGGGTCGTATCAACCATCTCGAGACAGTAACAACCACTAAGGAAGTTCCCCAGATACCAGCCGACTCTTTCCCACTGACAGCTGACTGACAGATGGTCCCTTCTTTCACTCTACAGCCAAAGATCTTTTTTTATAAACTTTCCTTCGTCTCTCATCACCACAGAGAGAGAGAGAGAGAGAGAGAGAGAGAGAGATCATCCCAAACACGAATTAAATCTTTTGAGGTCACTAAATACATACAGACATCCACACAAACACACCTACATACAAAACAAACATCAAACACACAAACTTACATTATACATATATATACATAAAACATGTGTGGGTACTGACTCCTATCTAAGAGATGGTCACATTCTTGGCTCTGATATTATCGGCCACTGACTGAAATTACTTCACCACAACACACACTAAAAATGTGTTCCAATTATAATAGTGAAGAAGTGAACAGTACCTGGGTGGGCGAGACAGTAAGGGCGGTGTGCAGGTATTTCTTCAGGTAATGGAAAGGTTTATTGGTACCTGGATCCTGGTTTTTGGGGGGTATACCAGGTGAGGTATCCTATTGTTATTGATGGTATTTATTTGATACCAGGGAAAATATACTGGTATATATATAAACACATTAACAGCAATGGAAGGTATACAAGGGATATCTATCTGCACACACACACACACACACACACACACACACACACACACACACAAAATTATTCCTTCCCCTGATATAATTAATCACTTAATAAAAATAAGCAAAAGTACAAAAATAACGAAGCGATATTTTACAGCAGATGAAATATTGGAAGATGTCGCCACGGTATCTGATGTATGCAGGATGTTGCAGGTCTTGTGCAGGACGGAGTGTGGGGGGGGGGGTAATAATAGCAATGATTATGTAAACAACAACAATAATAATAGCAATAATGATAATAAAATAACAATGATATGAATAAAATAATAATAGGAATAGCAACCTAACCTAATTCACTCACTCACGCCCCGTGGTTAGATTAGGTTTAGTAAGTGAAACCCGGCGCGCGGGTCCCGTAGACATAAGCGACTGGCCCAGAGTCCTCACACCAGGGCTGTGGAGTCGGAGTCGGAGTCGAGGAGTCGGAGGAAATTTCGGCTTGTGGAGTCGGAGTCGGAGTCGGTAAAATTGTCCAGACTCCGACTCCGACTCCGACTGAAGCTATTCTGTTCCTAAGAACAAATATATGAACTCAGGCATATTCATTGCAGTGATTCCACTGATCCCACTAATTTTCTTAAATTATTAAAAGAATTTATTTCCATTTTATAAGCATTATTATGAATTTATTGTAGCAGGCACAGTATAGCACTATAATTTTGGACGATAGTCTCTTCTTTACCATTTGAAATTTTGAATTATATCAAATTTTGTTTCGTTGAAAACTGCACAGAGGCTCTCAGCTACAAAACAATTAGCTACAACCTGTTTTTGGTGAGATTAAGGCAAATTTAATTTAATAACTTAATCATGTAAGGTTTATCCATTTTCCTTAATAAGGTATTCATTTCTTTAATGTACATAAATATATAACTTTACTTTAAAAGGAATTGTAGGATCATCATTTAGATCCACATCAGATTATGAGCTTAAACAAAATTCATATGCTGAGATCGAACTTTTAGATATACATGTAAATGGTGTTTTCTAGTTAATATCTTGAATTCTTAATAAATTTATTTTTCTTTTGATTGAAACTTTGAAAGTCAAGCCTATCATCTTTTTGTAGTTCTTAAATATCGTCCAGATCATTAATAAAGCTGTAGCAGTATAGCCACGGTGTTTTACTTTTTACCTATGCAGGTTACAACATACAAATTACAATTAGGATGGTAGAAATAGTTGTTACAAATAGGCCAAGGAGTCGGAGTCGGAAGCATAAAAATTTGAGGAGTCGGAGTCGAAGGTTTTGTCTTCGACTCCACAGCCCTGGTACCTATACTGAAATTTTGAACAAAATCCATTTTTTGGCCGAAAATGACAAAAATTGTAAGTCTAAAGCCTTAAAGGATTTTTGGCCAAAAATACGTTTTCTCTCTGAACTAAAATTTAATGTGCCTAACTATTTAAGTACATCCAGAATAATACACAAGCACCAAGAAATGACCTCGAAAACCCATAAGTGGCGAGTAATTAGCATTGCAAAAGTAATTAAAATATTCTAAAAATCATTTGAACATTTTCTAAAAGCCATTTGAACAAGTTATAATCAAGATATCAAATTTTGGTTAACAGATCCTTAAGCAGCACATTCAGGAGTACCTATACTGAAATTTTGAACAAAATCCATTTTTTGGCCGAAATGACGAAAATTGTAAGTCTATAGCCTTAAAGGATTTTTGGCCAAAAATACGTTTTCTCTCTGAACTAAAATTTAATGTGCCTAACTATTTAAGTACATCCAGAATAATACACAAGCACCAAGAAATGACCTCAAAAACCCATAAGTGGCGAGTAATTAGCATTGCAAAAGTAATTAAAATATTCTAAAAATCATTTGAACATTTTCTAAAAGCCATTTGAACAAGTTATAATCAAGATATCAAATTTTGGTTAACAGATCCTTAAGCAGCACATTCAGGAGTACCTATACTGAAATTTTGAACAAAATCCATTTTTTGGCCGAAATGAAGAAAATTGTAAGTCTATAGCCTTAAAGGATTTTTGGCCAAAAATACGTTTTCTCTCTGAACTAAAATTTAATGTGCCTAACTATTTAAGTACATCCAGAATAATACACAAGCACCAAGAAATGACCTCGAAAACCCATAAGTGGCGAGTAATTAGCATTGCAAAATAATTAAAATATTCTAAAAATCATTTGGACATTTTCTAAAAGCCATTTGAACAAGTTATAATCAAGATATCAAATTTTGGTTAACAGATCCTTAAGCAGCACATTCAGGAGTACCTATACTGAAATTTTGAACAAAATCCATTTTTTGGCCGAAAATGACGAAAATTGTAAGTCTAAAGCCTTAAAGGATTTTTGGCCAAAAAATACGTTTTCTCTCTGAACTAAAATTTAATGTGCCTAACTATTTAAGTACATCCAGAATAATACACAAGCACCAAGAAATGACCTCGAAAACCCATAAGTGGCGAGTAATTAGCATTACAAAGGAAATTAAAATATTCTAAAAATCATTTGAACATTTTCTAAAAGCCATTTGAACAAGTTATAATTAAGATATATCAAATTTTTGGTTAACAGATCATGGCAACACATTCAGGAGTACCTATACTGAAATTTTTAGACAAAAAATCCATTTTTTGGCCGAAAATGACAAAATTGTAGAATCTCTCAGCATAAAGGTTTTTGGCCAAAAATACGTTTTTCTCTACAGACTAAAATTTAATGTGCCTAACTATTTAGAACACATCAGAATAATACACAAGCACCAGAAATGACCTCGAAAACCTATAAGTGGCGAGTAATTAGCATTGCAAAAGTAATTAAAATATTCTAAAAATCATTAGAACATTTTCTAAAAGCCATTTGAACAAGTTATAATCAAGATATCAAATTTTGGTTAACAGATCCTTAAGCAGCACATTCAGGAGTACCTATACTAAAATTTTGAGCAAAATCCATTTTTGGGCCGAAATGACAAAAATTGTAAGTCTATAGCCTTAAAGGATTTTTGGCCAAAAAAATACGTTTTCTCTCTGAACTAAAATTTAATGTGCCTAACTATTTAAGTACATCCAGAATAATACACAAGCACCAAGAAATGACCTCGAAAACCCATAAGTGGCGAGTAATTAGCATTGCAAAAGTAATTAAAATATTCTAAAAATCATTTGAACATTTTCTAAAAACCATTTGAACAAGTTGTAATCAAGATATCAAATTTTGGTTAACAGATCCTTAAGCAGCACATTCAGGAGTACCTATACTGAAATTTTGAACAAAATCCATTTTTTGGCCGAAAATGACAAAAATTGTAAGTCTATAGCCTAAAAGGATTTTTGGCCAAAAATACTTTTTCTCTCTGAACTAAAATATAATGTGCCTAACTATTTAAGTGCATACAGAATAATACACAAGCACCAAGAAATGACCTTGAAAACCCATAAGTAGCGAGTAATTAGCACTGCAAAAGTAATTAAAATATTCTAAAAATCATTTGAACATTTTATAAAAGCCATTTGAACAAGTTAAAATCAAGATATCAAATATTGGTTAACAGATCCTTAAGCAACATTCAGAATTACCTGTACCGAAATTTAGACAAATCATTTTTGGCCGAAATGACAAAAATTGTCAAGTCCTATAGCCTTAAAAAAAAGGATTTTTTGACCAAAAATACGTTTTCTCTCTGAACTAAAATTTAATGTACTAACTTTATTTAAAAGTACATCCAGAATAATACTGAAAGCACCAAGAAATGACCTCGAAAACCTATAAGTAGCGATAATTAGCATTACGAAAATGGTAAAATATTCTAAATATCATTTGAACATTTTCTAAAAGCCATTTGAACAAGTTATAATCAAGATATCAAATTTTGGTTAACAGATCCTTAAGCAGCACATTCAGGAGTACCTATGCTGAAATTTTGAACAAAATCCATTTGTGGACGAAATGCCAAAAATTGTAAGGCTTACCCCTTACAGAATTTTTGGCCAAAAAATACTTTTTCTCTCTGAACTAAAATTTAATGTGCCTAACTATTTAAGTACATCCAGAATAATACACAATCACCAAGAAATGACCTCGAAAACCCATAAGTGCCGAGTAATTAGCATTGCAAAAGTAATTAAAATATTTTAAAAATCATTTGAACATTTTCTAAAAGCCATTTGAACAAGTTATAATCAAGATATCAAAATTTGGTTAACAGATCGTTAAGCAGCACATTCAGGAGTACCTATACTGAAATTTTGAACAAAATCCATTTTTTGGCCGAAAATGACAAAAATTGTAAGTCTATAACCTTAAAGGATTTTTGGCCAAAAATACTTTTTCTCTCTGAACTAAAATTTAATGTGCCTAACTATTTAAGTGCATACAGAATAATACACAAGCACCAAGAAATGACCTTGAAAACCCATAAGTAGCGAGTAATTAGCATTGCAAAAGTAATTAAAATATTCTAAAAATCATTTGAACATTTTATAAAAGCCATTTGAACAGAAGTTATAATCAGAATATCAAATTTTGATTTAACAGATCGTAAGCAGCACGTTCAGGAGTACCTATACTGAAATTTTGAACAAAATCCATTTTTAGTCGAAAATGACAAAAATTGGCAAGTCTATAGCCTTAAGGATTTTTGGCCAAAAATACGTTTTTCTCTCTGAACTAAAATTTAATGTGCCTAACTATTTAAGGACATCCAGAATAATACACAAGCACCAAGAAATAACCTCGAAAACCCATAAGTGGGAAGTAATTAGCATTACAAAAGTAATTAAAATATTCTAAAAATCATTTGAACATTTTCTAAAAGCCATTTGAACAAGTTATAATCAAGATATAAAATTTTGGTTAACAGATCCTTAAGCAGCACATTCAGGAGTACCTATACTGAAATTTTGAATAAAATCCATTTTTTGGCCGAAAATGACAAAAATTGTAAGTCTATTGCCTTAAAGGATTTTTGGCCAAAAATACTTTTTCTCTCTGAACTAAAATTTAATGTGCCCTAACTATTTAGTACATCAGAATAATACACAACACCAAGAAATGACCTCGAAAACCCATAAGTGGCGAGTAATTAGCGTGCAAAAGTAATTAAAATATTCACAAAAAATCATTTGGAACATTTCTAAAAGCCATTTGAACAAGTTATAATCAAGATATCAAATTTTTGGTTAACAGATCGTAAGCAACACATTCAGGGTACACCTATACTGAAATTTTGAACAAAATCCATTTTTTGGCCGAAAATGACAAAAAATTGTAAGTCTAAAGCCGTAAAGGATTTTTGGCCACAAATACGTTTTCTCTCTGAACTAAAATTTAATGTGCCTAACTATTTAAGTACATCCAGAATAATACACAAGCACCAAGAAATGACCTCGAAAACCCATAAGTGGCGAGTAATTAGCATTACAAAAGTAATTAAAAAATTCTAAAAATCATTTGAACATTTTCTAAAAGCCATTTGAACAAGTTATAATCAAGATATCAAATTTTGGTTAACAGATCCTTAAGCAGCACATTCAGGAGTACCTATACTGAAATTTTGAACAAAATCCATTTTTTGGCCGAAAATGACAAAAATTGTAAGTCTATAGCCTAAAAGGATTTTTGGCCAAAAATACGTTTTCTCTCTGAACTAAAATTTAATGTGCCTAACTATTTAAGTACATCCAGAATAATACACAAGCACCAAGAAATGACTTCAAAAACCCATAAGTGGCGAGTAATTAGCATTGCAAAAGTAATTAAAATATTCTAAAAATCATTTGAACATTTTCTAAAAGCCATTTGAACAAGTTATAATCAAGATATCAAATTTTGGTTAACAGATCCTTAAGCAGCACATTCAGAAGTACCTATACTGAAATTTTGAACAAAATCCATTTTTTGGCCGAAATGAAGAAAATTGTAAGTCTATAGCCTTAAAGGATTTTTGGCCAAAAATACATTTTCTCTCTGAACTAAAATTTAATGTGCCTAACTATTTAAGTACATCCAGAATAATACACAAGCACCAAGAAATGACCTCGAAAACCCATAAGTGGCGAGTAATTAGCATTGCAAAAATAATTAAAATATTCTAAAAATCATTTGAACATTTTCTAAAAGCCATTTGAACAAGTTATAATCAAGATATCAAATTTTGGTTAACAGATCCTTAAGCAGCACATTCAGGAGTACCTATACTGAAATTTTGAACAAAATCCATTTTTTGGCCGAAATGACGAAAATTGTAAGTCTATAGCCTTAAAAGGTTTTTTGGCCAAAAATACGTTTTCTCTCTGAACTAAAATTTAATGTGCCTAACTATTTAAGTACATCCAGAATAATACACAAGCACCAAGAAATGACCTCAAAAACCCATAAGTGGCGAGTAATTAGCATTGCAAAAGTAATTAAAATATTCTAAAAATCATTTGAACATTTTCTAAAAGCCATTTGAACAAGTTATAATCAAGATATCAAATTTTGGTTAACAGATCCTTAAGCAGCACATTCAGGAGTACCTATACTGAAATTTTGAACAAAATCCATTTTTTGGCCGAAATGACGAAAATTGTAAGTCTATAGCCTTAAAGGATTTTTGGCCAAAAATACGTTTTCTCTCTGAACTAAAATTTAATGTGCCTAACTATTTAAGTACATCCAGAATAATACACAAGCACCAAGAAATGACCTCGAAAACCCATAAGTGGCGAGTAATTAGCATTGCAAAAGTAATTAAAATATTCTAAAAATCATTTGAACATTTTCTAAAAGCTATTTGAACAAGTTATAATCAAGATATCAAATTTTGGTTAACAGATCCTTAAGCAGCACATTCAGGAGTACCTATCAGGGCTGTGGAGTCGGAGTCGAGGAGTCGGAGGAAATTTCGGCTTGTGGAGTCGGAGTCGGTAAAATTGTCCAGACTCCGACTCCGACTCAAGCTATTCTGTTCCTAAGAACAAATATATGAACTCAGGCATATTCATTGCAGTGATTCCACTGATCCCACTAATTTTCTTAAATTATTAAAAGAATTTATTTCCATTTTATAAGCATTATTATGAATTTATTGTAGCAGGCACAGTATAGCACTATAATTTTGGACGATAGTCTCTTCTTTACCATTTGAAATTTTGAATTATATCAAATTTTGTTTCGTTGAAAACTGCACAGAGGCTCTCAGCTACAAAACAATTAGCTACAACCTGTTTTTGGTGAGATTAAGGCAAATTTAATTTAATAACTTAATCATGTAAGGTTTATCCATTTTCCTTAATAAGGTATTCATTTCTTTAATGTACATAAATATATAACTTTACTTTAAAAGGAATTGTAGGATCATCATTTAGATCCACATCAGATTATGAGCTTAAACAAAATTCATATGCTGAGATCGAACTTTTAGATATACATGTAAATGGTGTTTTCTAGTTAATATCTTGAATTCTTAATAAATTTATTTTTCTTTTGATTGAAACTTTGAAAGTCAAGCCTATCATCTTTTTGTAGTTCTTAAATATCGTCCAGATCATTAATAAAGCTGTAGCAGTATAGCCACGGTGTTTTACTTTTTACCTATGCAGGTTACAACATACAAATTACAATTAGGATGGTAGAAATAGTTGTTACAAATAGGCCAAGGAGTCGGAGTCGGAGTCGGAAGCATAAAAATTTGAGGAGTCGGAGTCGAAGGTTTTGTCTTCGACTCCACAGCCCTGCCTCACACTGTCGCCTTTAAGCTTCCTTCTACAGTGAGTGAGACAATAAGAGCTTCCCTAACACTCACTCACTCACTCACTCACTCACGCACTCACTCACGCACTCACTCACACCACCACACAAAAATGGAGGATTTAATGGTGACGAAAATACACTGAGACTCTACCTTAACACACACACAGAGACTTAGACACACACACACACACACACACACACACACACACACACACACACACACACACACTGTTTTCCCTCACCATTCTCACCACAGCCAAAAGACATACAACATAAGTAACACTATTAACTAACCTCAAGTTAGTTACAGGTGAAATATAATTAAGGTTTATTGTACCCTAGATTAAGTTCGTTAATTAGATACGTTTTTACCTGTTAAGGGAAAAATATACGGTAAGTAACTGTTTTTCGCAGGTAGATACGTTCTTACTTCACCAGGTAGGGTAAAAAATATAATTGTTTTAAAGTAGGTTAAGTGAGACAGGTAGATACGTTCTCACCTGTCCAATAAGATCAGGTGAGTGTTTAAGATTAGTATACCTGGGTGACGTCACTTCCAGTCTCCTTTCAATAATAAGGTGATTGTAGCATTGGATTATTGGTTATACAGTAAAGACTTCAGATGGTTAAATTACCAGTCGGTTTGGAGGCGACAGGTGTGTTCCGCTGCTGCCATTGATTATTTAATGCACTTTCTCGTTGTCCTCCAGCTGTGGCCGAGGAGTCTGTGGTGCTGGCGGGGGTAACTTTTAACGTGGGTATTAGTGTTAATGATTTTAAATTAAACTAATCTAATCCCTACATACATACATACATACATTCATACATACATACATACATACATACATACATACATACAGGTACATACATACATACATACATACATACAGGTACATACATACATACATACATACATACATACATACATACATACATACATACATACATACATACAGGTACATACATACATACATACATACATACATACATACATACAGGTACATACATACATACATACATACATACATACATACATACATACATACATACAGACATACATGCATACATACATACATACATCCATACAGGTACGTTGCGGAGAGGATCTGGTCATTGTTAACACAACATTAACGACAAACACCACTCAGGCCTTCAACACACAAAGGCAACATCTCCAAGTTTTGTAATTTACAGGTGTTATGAACAAGTGTTTAAGACAGGTGTTGATGACAGGTGTTATGAACAAGTGTTTAAGACAGGTGTTGATGACAGGTGTTATGAACAAGTGTTTAAGGTGTCGAGGGCAGGTGTTAGTAACAGGTGTTGAGGACCGCATCTTTGATTCTCACTGAATCACTAATACACTGCTTAACTAATACACTGCTAACTAATACACTGCTTCACTAATACACTGCTACACTGCTTCACTAATACACTGCTTCACTTCACTAATACACTGCTTCACTAATACACTGCTTCACTAATACACTGCTTCACTAATACACTGCTTCACCTAATACACTGCTTCACTAATACACTGCTTCACTAATACACTGCTTCACTAATACACTGCTTCACTAATACACTGCTTCACTAATACACTGCTTCACTAATACACTGCTACACTGCTTCACTAATACACTGCTTCACTGCTTCACTAATACACTGCTTCACTAATACACTGCTTCACTAATACACAGCTTCACTAATACACTGCTTCACTAATACACTGCTTCACTAATACACTGCTTCACTAATACACTGCTTCACTAATACACTGCTTCACTAATACACTGCTACACTGCTTCACTAATACACTCTTCACTGCTTCACTAATACACTGCTTCACTAACAACTTCACTAATACACAGCTTCACTAATACACTGCTTCACTAATACACTGCTTCACTAATACACTGCTTCACTATTACACTGCTTCACTAATACACTGCTTCACTAATATTCCTGCTACACTGCTTCACTAATACACTGCTACACTGCTTCACTAATACACTTCACTGCTACGCAGCTTCACTAATACACTGCTACACTGCTTCACTATTACACTGCTTCACCAATACACCGCTAATACACTTCACACTGCTTCACTAATACACTGCTTCCGCTCTTACACTGCTTCGCTTAACACACTGCTTCACTAATACACTGCTACACTGCCGCTAATACACTGCTTCACTAATACACTGCTTCACTAATACACTGCTTCACTAATACACTGCTTCACTGCTACACTGCTTCACTAATACTGCTTCACTGCTACACTGCTTCACCTAATACCTGCTACGCACTAATACACTGCTCACTGCTACACTGCTTCACCTAATACACTGCTTCACTGCTACACTGCTCACACTAATACACTGCTTCACTAATACATTGCTTCACTAATACACTGCTACACTGCTTCACTATTACACTGCTTCACTGCTACTGCTTCACTAATACACTGCTACACTGCTTCACTAATACACTGCTTCACTAATACACTGCTTCACTAATACTGCTTCACTAATACACTGCTTCACTATTACACTGCTTCACTGCTACACTGCTTCACTAATACACTGCTACACTGCTTCACTAATACACTGCTTCACTGCTACACTGCTTCACTAATACACTGCTTCACTGCTACACTGCTTCACTAATACACTGCTTCACTAATACATTGCTTCACTAATACACTGCTACACTGCTTCACTAATACACTGCTTCACTGCTACACTGCTTCACTAATACACTGCTTCACTGCTTCACCAGAAAAGATTAAACACAGGACTCTTCTTCAGGCTCCCCAGAGTGAGACGCGGACCTTAACAGGCAAGAAGAGTTACTGGACAGGTAAGTGAGAGACAACTGAATCACTCATTACCTGAACCACAACTAATTAAGGTAGTTTACCTCATAACCTCCACCACCTCAAACCACCACCACCTCCACCACCATCTTCACCACCTCCACCACCACCATCTCCACCACCTCCATCACCACCATCTCCATCACCACAGTGGACTTATGAGGTCAAATACTACAGGTAACCTTAAATGACCTCTGCACAACACAAACACATAATATTAATCATCATGGTAGATCAGATCAGGTCAGATCAGGTCAAGCAGCTATGTTAATAACCTCATCATGTCATCTGGGTTAATCACCGAATAGTCAGTCATTAATTAGAGGAACTACCGCGTAAAATTCCCTAGCTCAGGTGTATGACCAATTAGCAACAATCTACCTGGCGCACACTAACAAGTTTCACATGTCTTTGCATTCACGGTTCACCAGCAGACACATCACCCAACACGAGATTTTAAAGTGATTGGTCCTGTTGCCTTTTAGTCTTTCTTTAATGCCTGTGTACGGCCAGGGCGAGGTGTGATGCAAGTGTGTTTGGTCAGTATTACTGTGAGGAAGGTTTGGGTGATCGATTTAGTATGGTGACTTAACCCCCTGAGTATGGTGACAACCTCCCTAAGTATGGTGATTTAACCCTTGAGTATGGTGACTTAACCTCCTAAGTATGGTGACTTAACCCCTTGAGTATGGTGAGCAACCTTTGAACACGTTGAGTGAATCCCCGAGTGCGATGAATTAACCCTATGATTATTATTATTATTATTGTCGGTTTGTTTTGTTGTTGTTAGCATTACTGTTTTCGTATTTCTGGACACAGGTAACTGGACACGGTAACTGGACACAGGTAACTGGACACAGGTAACTGGACACAGGTAACTGGACACAGGTAACTGGACACAGGTAACTGGACACAGGTAACTGGACACAGGTAACTGGACACAGGTAACTGGACACAGGTAACTGGACACAGGTAACTGGACACAGGTAACTGGACACAGGTAACTGGACTGGGTAACTGGACACAGGTAACTGGACACAGGTATCTGGCCACAGTAACTGGACACAGGTAACTGGACACAGGTAACTGGACACAGGTAACTGGACACAGGTAATGGACACAGGTAACTGGACTGAGTAACTGGACACAGGTAACTGGCCACAGGTAACTGGACAGGTAACTGGCCACAGGTAACTGGCCACAGGTAACTGGACACAGGTAACTGGACACAGGTAACTGGACACAGGTAACTGGACACAGGTAACTGGACACAGGTAACTGGACACAGGTAACTGGACACAGGTAACTGGCCACAGGTAACTGGCCACAGGTAGCCATTGCAGGTAACTGGCCACAGGTAACTGGCCACAGGTAACTGGCCACAGGTAACTGGCCTGGGTAACTGGACAAGGTAACTGGCCACAGGTAACTGGCCACAGGTAACTGGACAAAGGTAACTGGCCACAGGTAACTGGACACAGGTAACTGGACAAAGGTAACTGGCCACAGGTAACTGGCCACAGGTAACTGGACAAAGGTAATTGGCTACAGGTAACTGGACACAGGTAACTGGCACAGGTAACTGGACACAGGTAACTGGCCACAGGTAACTGGCCACAGGTAACTGGCTACAGGCCTGGACACAGGTAACTGGACAAAGGCACTGGCTGGGTACAGGTAACTGGCCAGGTAACTGGCTACAGGTACTGGATACAGGTAACTGGCCACAGGTAATCGCCAGGTGTAAGGCCACAGGTAACTGACAGGTAACTGGCCACAGGTAACTGGCCACAGGTAACTGGACAAAGGTAACTGGCCACAGGTAACTGGACACAGGTAACTGGACAAAGGTAACTGGACAAGGTAACTGGCCACAGGTAACTGGACACAGGTAACTGGACACAGGTAACTGGACACAGGTAACTGGACACAGGTGACTGGACACAGGTAACTGGCCACAGGTAACTGGCCACAGGTAACGGCCACAGGTAACTGGACAAAGGTAACTGGCCACAGGTAACTGGCCACAGGTAACTGGACAAAGGTAATCTGGCCACAGGTAACTGACAAAGGTAACTGAAAAGGTACTGGCCACAGGTACTGGCCACAGGTAACTGGACAAAGGTAACTGGCACAGGTAACTGGCCACAGGTAACTGGCCACAGGTAACTGGACAAAGGCATCTCTGGCCACAGGTAACTGGCCAGGTAACTGGCCACAGGTAATTGGCCACAGGTAACTGGCCACAGGTCAGGTATTCACACAGGTAATCCACAGGTAATTGGCTACAGTAACTGGATTACAGGTAACTGGCCACAGGTAACTGGCCACAGGTAATCACACAGGTAACTGGTCGCAGGTAACTGACACAGGTAACTGGCCACAGGTAACTGGCCATGGGAACTGACACAGGTAACTGGACAAAGGTACTGGACACAGGTAAATTGGACACAGGTAATCATGGCAGTAACTGGACACAGGTAACTGGACACAGGTAACTGGACAAAGGTAATGACACAGGTAACTGGACACAGGTAACTGGACACAGGTAACTGGACACAGGTAATCCATTGGTAACTGGATATATGGTACTGGACACAGGTAACTGGCCACAGGTAAACAAAGGCATCAGGCCGTGCAAGATTATGAAGGATTTACTTCAACAAACGTCAAACATTTTTATAACCTTTTATTTTTTTTTCTCAGAAAATATTAGAAACTATCTTCTAAAATTATGGTTTGTCTCATGGAGTTTTGCCCCCTCCCTTATTTCTCTCAAATAGAAATAAACTTAAAAATATCAAAATTATATTTGAAAATTATGTTTTCTTGTGTAGTTATTTTATCTCTATAAAATAATAAATAAAAATTGCAAAAATAAATATAATTTTTTATTTACGCAAGAGGAGGAGGAGGAGGAGAGGAGGGCCGGTAACCTATTCTGGTCCTATTATATAACACTATCAATCCTCCTCACCACCTCCCCCACCCTCACCAATCACACTCCTTTCACCTAAATCTGCCCACTACCCCACACCACACCACCACCCGTCCTCTATCACCCCCACACCACCACCACCTCCCTACCCCCACACCACCACCACTCCCACACCCCTCCACCACCTCACACTACTCCCTCTCCACTCATACCAAAAACATTAATATGACCAGAGTGACTAGTTTTCACCACCAGAGGGAGACTGCACTCAGGTAGCCAACTTAGTGTAAAACATATGACACACCGCCCACCACTGTAAGTTATGAGCTGTAAATGAGGCGCCTGTAAGTTATGAGCCAAATACGAGACGCCCTGTAAATCATGAAGTGTAAATATGACTATGTAAGTTATGGGGTGTAAATGAGAGGCCAGAAATAAGGTGTCAAGGTGTTTGTGTTTGTACAGTTTTAAGCAACAGTAACACCCCCCACACACCATCCTATGCTCAAACGTACCAACCTAACCTAACCTAACCTAACCTAACACGTATTTTTCAACAGGAAGCAGTAGTACCAACACCTGCCTGGCCCATAACTCACCTTAATAACATCACACACAGACAATAACAGCCTCCGTAATAATATTAATAACACTCAATAACTCAATCTCCGACTTAATCAATCTACCTCTTGTTATTGTTGTGAGAGTGAGGGTAAGGAGGAGGTGAGGGGAAGGAGGGAGGTGGGGGGGGGGGTGGGGGGGGTGTTGTTATTGTGTTCTCTGAAAGGTTTGGATGACGAGTTGAGTCTGAGCCTCACGTCGGGTAGGTCAACACTCTGGACGGAGGGAGCCGATGGTGGTGGTGCTGTTGTGTTTTTTTTTTTTTATGTTTTATTTTGTTTGTGTTTTTCTGTCTGTTTTTATTGCTATTTCATTCTTTTTCCTTTTTTGTTTTTTTTTTCATTACCCCCATTTTTTCTTTTTTCACTTTCTCACTTTACTCTCTCTTTTTTTCTTCTCCTTCCTCGATCACTTTATCTCTTCTCTTTTCTCTCTCTCTCTTCAGGTGTTCACTAAGAGGGCCGCCACAGGTGTGTGTGTGTGTGTGGTGTGTGTGTGTGTACCTTAAAGACGCCCTCCACCTGTCATTTATTACCCTCACTCTTCACCACACGCCCAGGTAAACTACTCATTTTAAGTACCTACTGTTTTAGGCATAAATTTTAAGGTAAGGAGACATTTTAGGAGAAATTCTAAGTGAGGAGAGTTTTAAGGGAAGAATTTAAGTATATAGTACTTTAAGGAACCAACAGATAGACAGACAGACAGACAGACAGACAGACAGACAGACAGACAGACAGACAGACAGACAAGACAGCACACAGACAGGGGGACAGCAGACAGCAGACAGAAGACAGACAGGGGGGCACAGACAGACAGACAGACAGACACTGAACAATTACTATTTGTAAACAATTAATACAAAATTTGGAGTAATAATACAATTGAATATTATATTTAGAGAATAACATTAATAAAAGCCTTGTCTGTTCCTTGTAATGTCTGAGAGGAAAGAATATATACATTATTGATGATGGGAAAACGATGTATAAACTTACACGTATACAGTAATCATCACACACACGTGAATACATATATGAATAAGCATTATACATTAGCATATATTCACATATATAGTATACATGCATTCATACACTTACATGTATACATCTAGGCATACATACACACATTATAATTATCGGAAGCCCCTCGAAATCGAGGATGGCCGGCCCAAGGACCTCCTAGGAGTGAATTTGTTTAAGGTGTAGAAGCTGTCACCAACACAACAACTACACCTTGTTAACGAGCTGCATGACCCAGTGTCAAGGAACAGTCCGAGAAGACCGGACAACTCGCCAACTGCACTGGCTAACCATTACCCTGGAATACAATCCGCAATTCAATTAACATCCAGGTTCCCAATTACTGCTGGAATGACAGAGGCAAATGGCGTAAAGAAATCCCTTAAGTTTCACCTGCCTGGGGATCGAACTTGCGTCCACTGTTTGCGAGGGAGGATGACCATTACACCACAGGTCGCCACACACTCATAATACATACATATACACACATTATACATACATACATACATACATACATACATACATACATACATTCTAAAGACAGACAGGTTGAAATACTTACCTGTATGTGGATGAGGAGATCAGGAAGGCTAGTCATCAAATCTGTAGGAAATCAGGTACAATTAGTTGAGGGTCTTCCGAGTCCAACCTGGATAGAAGGACACTCTTAAGTAACCTATAAGAGGGGCTGGTGACCTGTCCTGTACACGAGAGAGAGAGAGAGAGAGGAGAGAGAGAGAGGAGAGAGAGAGAGAGAGAGAAGGAGAGAGAGAGAGAAGGAGAAAGAGAGAGAAGGAAGAAGAGAGAAAGAGAGAAGGAGAGAAAGAGAGAAAGAGAAAGGAAGGAGAAGAGAGAAAGAGAGAGAGAAGGGAGAGAGGAAAGGAAAGGAGAGAAAGAGAGAAGGAGAGAGAGAGAGAAGGAGAGAGAGAGAGAGAGAGAAGGAGAGGGGGGGGGGGGGGGGGGGGGGGGGGGGGGGGGGGGGGGGGGAGAGAGAGAGAGAGAGAGAGAGAGAATCAGGTTTAAAAAGTTTGTCTTCTGGTTCAACTGTCAGCCACCAGTAGTATACAAACAAGGTCCTCTGTTTACATAGAGAACAAACCTAAACTTGGGGGCTACACACACACACACACACAGCAAACTAGGGAGAGAGAGTTCACTAAATTGCTGAGAAGCATTTGAGTCTAGTGTGTGTGTGTGTGTGTTTGTGTGTGTGTGTGTGTGTGTGTGTGTGTGTGTGTGGTGAAACTAGACGCCGTGTGGACGAATAATACTGTCACACCTATCGTCATCAACACACGATGCCTCTAAACATCACGTACACCTGTTCCGCCTCACGATTTAACAAGGACCAAACTAACAAACGGACGGATAGGATGGACGGACTAACCAGACGCCATCTTGATCTTCCAACCCTGAAGGACTAGACGGGGGTAGACGGTGGGTAGACGGGTGGGGTGAAGTTTGACGGAGGGTGGATGGGAGAGAGGGCTCGTTCACAAATACTTAACGAGACAGTTGATAAATGAGGGCAGGCGTGGAAACCAACCTCTATACACTTCTAAATAACAAATCAAACACACACCCACAGACACACAAACAAAACACAAATAAAAACACAGTTATTATTCTAAAACAAACACGATAAAACAAACACTCAAATCTTCCTAAAACTTCAAAAAACATAATAAAAAATCAAATGAAAATTATAAAACAAGATTTATTTTCTATCTTAAACAAAAAACAATAAAAAACACTCAAATTTGTATAATACATTAAAAACAGAAAATCACATGAACAAATTCTTCTATATACATATGATAAAGCAAATTCAATTATTTTAAAACATTAGGAAAGGATGAAAAATGTAAAAATCACACACATGTCATTAGGGTGATTAATAGGTGTTTTTGTGATGTAAGCTCTGCAATATTACTGTCACCACCACCAGCAATTAATCCATGTAACGATTAAAAATCACTATACAGGTGATTAAAGTAGAGGTCGACACGTCCCCCTCTCTCTCTCTCTCTCTCTCTCTCTCCTCTCTCTCTCTCTCTCTCTCTCTCTATCTCTCTCTCTCTACCCAAGCCTTATTTAACTTCATGCGTACTCAAGGCATTAAATCCATCGAACTCAAAATGGGATTTAAGCGCCCACCTAAGCATCACCAAAACACACACACACACACACACACACACACACACACACTCACACACACACACACACACACACACACACACACACACACACACACACACACACACACACACAGGATCCCTAGAATACAACCCTTTGTAGTCACGTCCTCCATAAAAAGGTTCATCAAAACTTTACTATCCTCAAGAAATAATTATACATCATTTTTGTTATTTAGCAATACAACACAGTCATAGTAGAGACAACAATACTGGAGTCTTCGTTGGAGCATTGATAATGAATTCAGTCAGTATCCCTATAACGTCATGTGGTGTTTCAATTTATAACGTTTATTACATACAAGACGTAGTTAGGTTAGAATCAGGTCAGGAATCCAGAATGAGTTAGGATAAGTCAGGTCAGGTGAGCGTCAACCCCTAGTAATGCATCTTTAATAACTGTTTGGCACCTGCCATCCACCGTCAACAGGTCTGTTCCAACCCCAGGTTAATTAACTCGACTATCGTGACCAACCTGCTTGCCTCCATCACTGGCTGCTTGCTCTCAGGTAAACACAGTCTTGTCGTGTGTTATTACTTGTGTGTGTAATAATATACTCAACATACTTACAATCCATTGACCCCGATAACCTAACCCTACCCCTACCCCTACCTAACCTAAGCTACTGTAGCAGTAGGAAGCATCGTGTTCCTTGGCTCTGCAATGATTTCACTGTTGCACTCATTGTCATATGAAGGATGTCACCACGTTAAGCATAATTGCTTATGATGCTAATTACACCACGATTACACTTCTCTTTGTACCTGGACCTTAATAGACAGAGTCTCCCCATAACACATTGATAACAAATAAGAAAATATAATACTGGAAATAATAAGATGAACTAATTATTCTTTTTTTTGCAAATATTGATAAAATGAACTGTAAAAAATATAAATAATCAAAAAATTAACTGTAAAATAGTAAATTAACTAACTGTAAAGAATTGGTAGAGGCAAGAAACAGTTAGTATTTTCAGGGTTCTGATACCTGGAACAAGACGTTAGAGGCCACTAAGTTAACACTCTTTACAGCTGCTTTTAATGACAACTTAACTCACTCACACACAAGACGCGGACAAAAATAATATATATAAAATAAACAGGTAGGCGGTAATTAGTTCGGAGTAATATAGCCAGGTGTGTGTACGTCAAAGGGTAATGATAATATGTGTGTGTGTGTGTAACTTTAAAACCACGTTCATTTTTGATGTATGTTTTGAGAGAGAGGCCCCCCTAACATTACACAAGGTTAAGCAACATGCAAGTACCGCCTGAATCATCTTTATCTCTTGGCATTACTACCATCCTCCTCTCTCCCTCCCTCCCTCCCTCTCTTTCTCCTCAGCCCTTCCTTCTACCTCT
>NW_024737834.1:0-36559 GCF_018991925.1 Homarus americanus | reverse complement strand
CCCTCTCCTTCTCCCAGGTACCTCTGACTTCAGACCACCTGACACTCCCAGGTACACCAATGATACCACCAAGTACACCTCTGGCTTGCTCCCAGTGCACCTCCGTGCTCCCAGGTACACCTCAAATACTCCAGGTACACCTCTGATACGCCCGGGTACACCTCCAGGCTTTGCTCCTGGTTCACCTCCTGACACTTCCAGATACCTCTGTACTCCCAGGTGCACCAGCCCAGTACTACCAGGTGCACCTCTGACACTCCCAGGTACCTCTGACACTCCCAGGTACCTCCCCGACTTCTCCTTGCTCCCAGGTACACCGCTGACACTCCCAGGTACACCACATGACACTGCCTGGTACACCTCGAACACTCCCAGGTAAAAATCAAGACACTCCCAGGTACATCTCCTGACACTCCCAGGTACACTTCTCACACCCAGAGTACACCCTTTGACACTCCCAGGTACACGTCTCATGCTCCAGGTGCCTCTGACACTTCCAGATACTGCTCTGACACTCCAGGTGCACCAATGATACTGCCAAGGTACACCTCCTGACACTCCCAGGTACACCTCCGATACTCCCAGGTACACCTCCGACCTCCCCGAGATCACACCTCAAACACTCCCTGGTTCACCTCTGACACTTGAATGCACCTCTGACACTCCCAGGTACACCAATGATGCTACCAGGTACCTCTGACACTCCCAGGTACCCCTCCTGACACTCCCAGGTGCACCCTGACTCTCAGGAACACCTCCCAAGCCTCCAGCTTCACCTCCTGACCTCCCAGAGTACCTCTGATGCTTCCAGGTATGCCCCTGACTTCCAGGTACACCCCCTGACACTCCCAAGTACTGTGTGCTCCCAGGTACCTGTGACACTCCCTGGTATGCCTCTGACACTCCCAGAGTACACCAATGACACCTCAGGTACACCTCTGACACTTCAGGTACACCCCTGACACTTCCAGGTACCAATGATACTCAGGTACACCCCTCTGACACTCCCAGGTACACCATGACACCCTTACCAATTTTACCTCAGACACTGTGGGTACACCTCAGAACTTGCTCTCCAGGTGCACCTGTGACACTCAGTGCACCTCTGACACTCCCAGGCACACACCTCCTGACACTCCCAGGGTACACCTCCGACCTCCCAGGTGCACCTCTGACACTCCCAGGTACACTTCTCTCCACACACCCAGGTACACCTTTGAGCACTCCCAGGTACACCTTGACACTCCCAGGTACACCTCTCTCATACTCCTAATTCCAGCCTCTCTGGCCACTTCCAAGAATGCACCTCTGACCTCCCAGGCCACCAGCAATGCTACCAAACAGCTCTGACACTCCAGGTACACCTCCCGTGCTCCAAGAGCACACCTCCCGATACTCCCAGGTACACCTCAGGCACTCCCTGGTTTCTGCCTCTGGCTTGCTCCCTGGTACCTCTGGCTTGCTCCCAGGTACACATCTTACCTCCCTGGTTTCTCCCCTGACACTCCCCACACCTCAGGCCTCCAGGTACACCCCTCTGACGCACTCCCAGGTACTCTGAGCACTCCCAGGTACCTCTGACACTCCCAGGTACCACTGACACTCTGATTACCTCCGACACTCCCAGTTACACCCCTGACACTCCCAGGTGCACCCCTGACTCCAGGTGCACCTCCTGATGCTCCCAAGGCCTCTGACACTTCCAGATACACCTCTGGCTTGCTCCAGGTACACCAATCACCTCCCAAGTACAACTCTGGCTTGCTCCCAGGTACACCACTGACACTACAGATACACCTATGACACTCCAGGTACCCCTGACACTCCAGTTACACCCTGAGCTCCCAGGTACACCTCCCCGACAATCCCAGGTGCCCACCTCCAGGCACTCCCAGGTACACCTCCCGACACTTCCAGGCACACCCCTGACCACTTCCAGGCCACACCGTGACACTTCCAGGAACACCTCCTGACACTTCCAGATACAGCTCTGGCCTCCTGGTACACCAATCACCTCCCAAGTACAACTCTGACACTACCAGGCACACCCCTGAGCCTTCCAGGTGCACCCCTGTGCTTCCAGGTGCCACCTCCTGACACTTCCAGATCACACCACTGACACTCCTGGTGCACCAATCACACTCCCAAAGTACAACTCTGACCTCCCAGGTACACCACCCATTTGCTACCAGGTGCCTCTGACACTCCCAGGCACACCTCTGACACTTCCAGAATTTTGCACCTCTGACACTCCCAGGTACCTCTGATATGCTTGGAGTATAACTCCAGACAATCCCAGGTACACCTCGGCTTGCTCCAGTACCTCTGACCTCCCATGTGCTCTCCTTTGACGCTCCAAGTGCCTCCTCCGGCTTGCTCCCGGGCACACCTCCTGACATTCCCAGGTACACCTCCTGACCTCCCAGGTACACCGCCTTGAGCACTCCCAGGGTCTTCAGACACTGCCAGGTACATCTCCAGACACTACCAGGTACACCTCCCGGAACACTCCCAGGTACCAAGGTCAGACACTCCCAGGTACCTCAGGAACACTCCCGGCAGTTACACCTCAGGCACTCCCAGGTACACCTCCTGACACTTGGGTACACTTGACCGCCCAGGTGCACCCCTGAGCACTTCCAGAGTACCTCCTGACACTCCCAGGTACCAATGTCACTCCCCCAGGTACACCACCAAGCCTCCTGGTACGTCCTGACACTCCCAGGTACCTGTGTTGCTCCCAGGTACACCTCTGACACTTCCAGGTACACCTCCTGACACTCCCAGGTACACCTCTGGCTTACTCCCAGGTACACCTCCTGACTCTCCAAGGTACCTCCCTTACACTCCCTGGTTCTCCCCTGACACTCCCAGGCACCTCCAGGCACTCCCAGGTGACACTGCCAGGTACACCTCCAGGTACTGCAGGTACACCTCAGACACTCCAGGTACACACGCTAACACTGCCAGGTACACCTCAGACACCCCTTGGAGTACACCTCCGACACTCCCAGTGCACACACCTCTGTGCTCCCAGGTGCACTTCTCACCCAGGTACACCTTTGACACTCCAGGTACACCTCTCATATACAGGTACACCTCCCCGAGCACTGCCAGATACACCTCCTGACACTCCCAGGTACACCAGCCAGTACTACCAGGTACACCTCCTGACACTCCAGGCCACCTCCGATACTCCCAGGCACACCTCCGTGCTCTCCAGTACACCTCCGATACTCCCGGGTACACCTCAGAACACTCTCGTTCACCTCTGACACTTCCAGACTCTGTGGCCTCCCAGTACACCTCTGACACTTCCAGGTACCCCTACAGCACTCCCAGGTACACCTCTGGCTTACTCCAGGTACCTCACAACCTCTCAGGTACACCTCTCTTACACTCCTGGTTCTCCCCCAACGCTCCCAGGTACACCTCCAGCAGACCTCCAGGTACACCGCTGACACTCTGGGTACACCGCCCCAACCTTTGCCAGGTACTGCCTCCAGACACTGCCAAGTTTTTCCCTCAGACTTGCTCCCCAGGTAAAGCGCAAGGCACTCCCCGTCTTCCCACCTCCAGACACTCCCAGGTGCACCTCTGGCCACTCCCAGGCACACCTCTGAGCACTCCCCAGGTCACACCTCCGGCTTGCTCCCAGGTGCACCTCAGCCACTCTCAGGTACCACTTCTCACACACAGGTACACCTTGTGTAATGAGATGAAAATCTCCCACATGAAAAGTGAATTAGGAGTTTATAGTAGTAGAATAATATAGCGAGAAATGGTAGCGCGTCTCCGAGTGGCAAATGTCCAACACTATATATTAACACAAACGCTACAGTACCGTCCAGTATACTCACTTACCAATACGTGTTACAGCTTTATTTTACTAATTCAGCAAAGGGAGTGTAAGAAATTTCGTACACAGTATAATCCAAACTGCAAATATTCTCGTATAACCTAACCTCTGGTAGAAATAGGCACTTCCTTCAGTCATTCAAGTCCCCTACACTTCTCCACAGTCTACACAACCAGCACTTACTGTTACACACATGAAGTTGACAGCACTTTGTCCCCGTGGGCAGGCTGAGACTTCTTCACCTGTGTGGTCTTCTCTCTCAGCAGAACTCGAGACACAGTGCTTCAGCCCTTCTAATTTAACACTCTCTCTCCCCGTAAAAACTCCCTTCCTATATTGGTCAGGTCGAGGCAACCTCTCCTACTGAGCTACGTGTCTTGACAAAAATTTGTTAGTCGCTCAAGTACTGGCTAATCTTGGTCCTTAGTACTAAAATCTTGACGCCTGGTAGAAACTGATCAGTAGTGGTGTGAAATTCTGGTTCTAGTGTCGATGCAAACGCTTGTGTGCAAGTGTCGTCCTACCCAGAATATGTGGTTGGGTGCAGTTTGTAGGTCACCCAGCTTCTTTCAAGTCGTGGCAGACGAGTCAAGTCCCTAGGGTCGACCTGAGGTGTGTCCAGCCAGAGATGTGGTGGTGCCACAGGTCTGTAGTGCTTGCTGTTACATGTGACATAATTCTGGCTGTAAGGTTTTGGTCTGACAATCACTCGGCCCATTTGACTTGCTCCCAGGTACACCTCTCATGCTCCCAGGTACACCTCCTGACACTTCCAGATACCTCTGACTGCCCAGGTACATAATGATACTACCAGGTACACCTCTGACACTCCCAGGTACACCTCCGATACTCCCAGGTACACCTCCAAATACTCCAGGTACTGCCGATACTCCCGGATACACCTCAGGCTCACTCCTGGTTCACCTCTGACACTTCAAGATACACCTCCTGACACTCCCAAGGCCACACCAATGATGCTACCACCAGGTGGCACTCCCAGGTACCTCCCTGACACTCCAGGTACACCTCCTGGCTTGCTCTCAGGAACACCTCTGACACTGCCAGGTACACATCTGACACTCCCCAGGTACACCTCTGACACTTCAGGTACACCTTGAAACTTCCAGGTACACCCTGGCCTCCCAGGTACCTGTGACACTCCAGGGTACACCTCTGACCTCCTGGTACACCTCTGAGCACTCCCAGGCCACACCAATGACACACTCAGGTACACCTCTGACACTTCCAGGTACACCCCTGACGCCAGGTACATAATGATGCTCCCAGGTACGCCCAGGCACTCCCAGGTACACCGCTGACACTGCCTGGTACACCTCGAACCTGCCAGGTACCACCTCAGGCTGCTCTCAGGTGCACCCTCAGCCGACACTCCCAGTGCACCTCTGGCCCACTCCCAGGCACACCTCTGACACTCCCAGGCCACACCTCAGGCTCCCAGGTACCTTGCTCCCAGGTACACTTCTCACACACCCAGGTACACCTTGTTGCTCCCAGGTACCTCTCCTTGCTCCCTGGTGCCTCTGCTTCCAGATACCTCACAACACTCCCAGGTACATAATGATGCTCCCAGGTACACCTCTGAAACTCCCAGGTACACCTCCCGTGCTCCCAGGCACCTCCGTGTGCTCCCAGGTACACACCTCCAGACACTCCCCCAGTTCACCTCCTGACCTCCGTGGTTCTCCTGACACTCCTGGTACCTCTGACCTCCCAGGTGCACCTCTTACCTCCTGGTTTCTGCTCCCCTGAGCTTGCTCCCAGGTACACCTCAGACACTCCCAGGTACACCTCTGACACTCCAGGTACTACTCTGTGCTCCCAGGTGCACCTCTGACACTCCCAGGTACACCACCCAGCACTCCCAGATTACACCTCCGGCTTACTCCCAGTTACACCCCCAAGCACTCCCAGGTACACCCCTGACTCCCAGGTACACCCTCTGATACTCCCAGGTACACCTCCCAGCACTTCCAGATACACCTCCTGACTTGCTCCAGGTACCTAATCCACCTCCCAAGTACAACTCTGACACTCCCAGGTACACCACCCAGCACTACCAAGATACACCTGAGCACTCAGGTACACCTGACATGGTTACACCCCTGGCACTCCTGGTGCACCTCTCTCACAATCCCTAGGTACCTCAGGCACTCCAGTGCACCTCTGACTTGCTTCAGGCACACCCTGAGCACTTCCAGGTGCACCCATGACACTTCCAGGTGCCTCTCCACACTTCCAGATACACCTCTGACACTCCCTGGTACACCAATAACACTCCCAAAATTTCAACTCTGACACTCCCCAGGCACACCCCAACCTTCCAGGTACACCCCTGACACTTCAGGTACACCTCCTGGCTTGCTTGAATACACCTCTGACACTCCCTGGTACACAATCCACACACTCCCAAAGTACAACTCTGACTTACTCCCAGTACACCACCTGACACTACCAGGTACACCTCATTCCCAGAGCACCACCCTCTGTGCTCCCAGGTACACCTCTGACACTCCCAGGTACACCTCCTGATACGCCCAGGTATGCCTCAGACACTCCCAGGTACACCTCTGACACCCCAGTACACCTCTGACACTGCCAGGTACTCCTTTGACTCCCAGGTGCTCCTCCGAGCACTCCCAGGAACACCTCTGTTGTTCCAGTACCTCTGACACTTCCTGGGTACACCCATGGCCTCCCAGAACACTTCAGACACTGCCAGGTACACACCCTCGAACACTACCAGGTACACCTCCAGACACTGCCAGTTACCTCGAACCTCCCAGGTCAAGCTCAGGCACTCCCCAGGTCACCTCTGGCTCCCAGGTACTTCTCACCCAGGTACACCATTGACACTCCTGGTACACCTCATACTCCCTGGTTCACCTCTGACACTTCCCGAATACCTCTGGCCTCCCAGGTACACCAATGATGCCTGGGTACACCCTCCTGACACTCCCGTTACACCTCCGATACTCCCAGGCACACACCTCCGATACTCCAGGTACACCTCAGACACTCCCTGGTTCCTCCTGACACTCCTGGTTCACCCTCTGACACTCCTGGTACCTCTGACACTCCCCAGTTACAACCTCCGGCCTCCCAGTTACACCCCAAGACACTCCCAGGTACACCCTGACCTCCCAGGTACACCTCTGATACTCCCAGGTACACCTCCTGACACTTCGAGATACCTCTGACACTCCCATGGCCACCAATCCCACACTCCCAAGTACAACTCTGACACTCCCAGGTACACCACCTGACACTACCAGATACACCTATGACACTCAGGTACTGACGCTCCAGTTACCCCCTGACCTCCCAGGTACACCTCTGACAATCCCAGGTACACCTCAGGCACTCCCAGGTACACCTCTGACACTTCCAGCACCCCAACACTTCCAGGTACCCCTGATACTTCCAGGTACACCTCTGACACTTCCAGATACCTCTGACACTCCCTGGTTTTCAATCTTTGCTCCCAAGTACCCAACTCTGACACTCCCAGGTGCACCACCCCAGCCTACCAGGTGCCTCTGACCACTCCCCAGGCACACCTCTGAGCCACTCCCAGGTGCACCTCTGACACTCCCAGGTGCACCTCCTGATGCACCCAGGTATGCCTCTGACCTCCCAGGTACACCGCCCAGTAGCACTCCCAGGTACACCATGACACCCGCAAGATACACCCTCTGACATTCCATGTGCCTCAGGAACGCCCCAGGTGAACCTCAGACGCCTCCCAGGTACACCTCTCATACACTCCCAGGTACCTCCTGACCTCCCCAGGTACACCTCTGGCTTGCCTCCCAGGCTCCTTTGACGCTCCCAGGTACTCCTCCGACACTCCCAGGAACACCTCCTGACATTCCCAGGTACCTCTGACCTCCCAGGTACATCATGGCCACTCCAGGGAACACTTCGAACACTGCCACGGGTACACCTCAGGGCACTACCAGGTACACCTCCAGACTTGCTCCCAGGTGCAGATCAGACACTCCCAGGTGCCTCAGACACTCCCAGTTACACCTCCAGGCACTCCCCAGGTACACCTCTGACACTTCCAGGTACACCACTCGACACTTCCAGGTTCCACCCCTGACACTTCCATTTTCCTCACACTCCCAGGCCGCAATGTCCTCGTTGCACCACCAACATGCTCCCTGGTACACACCTCTGGCTTACTCCCAGGCCTGTGGCCCTCCCAGGTACACCTCTGACACTTCCAGGTACACCTCTACAACTCCCAGGTACACCTCTGTTGCTCCCAGGTACACCCCCTCTGGCACTCTCAGGTACCTCATCCACTCCTGGTTCTCCCCTGACACTCCCAGAGTACACCTCAGGCTTACTCCCAGGTACACCGCTGACACTCCCAGGTACACCATGACACTGCCAAGGTACACCTCTCGAACACTGCCAGGTACACCTCAGACACTCCCAGGTAAAAGCTCTCAGACCTCCCAGTAACACCTCAGACACTCCCAGGTGCGCCTGTGAGCCTCCCAAGTGCACCTCCCTGACCTCAGGCACCTCTGACCTTGGTGCACCTCCGACACTCCCCAGGTGCACCTCTGTTGCTCAGGTACCTTCTCCCACCCCAGGTACACCTTTGACACTCCCAGGTACACCTCTCTCCTTGCTCCAGGCACACCTCGACACTTCAGATACCTCTGACACTCCAGGTACCAATGATGCTACCAGGGCACACCTCTGACTTGCTCCCAGGTACACCTCCCGTGCTCCAGGTACACCTCCGTGCTCTCAGGTACACCTCCCGATACTCCCGGGTACACCTCAGACACTCCGTGGTTCACCTCTGACACTTCCAGATACACCTCCTGGCTTGCTCCCAGGTACTGGTATTCACCACCAGGTACCTCTGACACTCCCAGGTACACCTCTGACACTCCCAGGTAAACCTCGACACTCTCAGGGCCTCTGACACTGGTGCACACCTCCCCGACACTCCCAGGTTACACCACTGACACTTCCAGGTACACCCCCTGACTGCTTCCAGGTACACCCCTGAGCTTGCTCCCAGGTACACCAATGACACTCCCAGGTGCACCTCTGACACTCTGGTACACCTCTGATGCTCCCAGAACACCTCAGGCCTCCAGGTACACCTCTGACACTCCCAGGTACGTGACACTCCCAGGGGCCACCTCAGGCACTTTTCCAGGTACCTCAGGCCCACCAGGTGCACCTCAGGCACTCCCAGGTACAACTCGAACTGCTCCAGGTACACCTGAACACTCCCAGGTACACCTCAGGCACTCCCAGTGCCTCCTGACTTGCTTCAGGTACCCCCAGCTTCCAGGTACACCTGACACTTCCAAGTACACCTCTGACACTTCCAGGTACACCTCCGGACACTCCAGGTACCTCTGACACTCTCAGGTACCCCTCTTACACTCCCTGGTTCTCTGTTGCTCCAGGTACACCTCAGACTTGCTCCCAGGTACACCGCTGACACTCCCAGGTACACCATGACACTGCCAGGTGCCTCCAGACACTGTGGGGTACACCTCAGACACTCCCAGGTAAAAGCTCAGACACTCTGTTAACACCTCAGACGCCTCCCAGGTGCACCTGTGAGCACTCCCAAGTGCACCTCTGACACTCCCAGGCACACCTCTGACAATCCCAGGTACACCTCCACGTGCTCCCAAGTCTGACTTGCTCCCAGGTACACTTCTCACACTCCCAGGTACACCTTTGTCACTCCAGAGTACCTCTCATACTCCCAGGTACCTCCCTGACTTACTTCAGATACACCTCTGACACTCCCAAATACACCAATGATACTACCACCAGGTACACCTCTGGCTTGCTCCCAGTTACACCTCCCGATGCTCCCAGGTACACCTCCTCCTGGGTACACCTCCCCAGTGCCCAGGTACACACCTCCAGACCACTCCCTGGTTCACCTCTGACACTTCCAGATACACCTCTGACTTGCTCCCAGGTACACCAATGGTACTACCAGGTACACCTCTGTGCTCCAGGTGCACCTCTGACTCCCAGGTGCACCTCTGACACTCTCAGGAACACCTCTGACACACTACCAGTACACATCTGACACTCCCAGGTACACCTCCTGACACTTACAGGTACACCCCAACCTCCTGAGTACACCCGGCTTGCTCCCAGGCCACACCAGCCCAGCTTGCTCCCAGGTACACCTCTGACACTCCCAGGTACACCTCCCAACTTACTCCCAAGGTACACCAGCCAAACACACTCCAGGTACACCTCTGACACTTCAGGCACACCCAGCTTGCTTCAGTACATATGTAATTACTCCCAGGTACACCGCTGACCTCCCAGGTACACAGCTGACACTGCCTGGTACACCTCAGACACTCCCAGGTAAAATCAGGCTCACTCCAAGGTACACCCTCTGACACTCCCAGGTACACTTCTCTCCACACACCCAGGTACACCTTTGACACTCCCAGGTACCACGTCTCATGCTCCCCAGGTACACCTCTGACACTTCCAGATACACCAACACTCCCAGGTGCCAATGATGCCCGCCAGTTACACCTCCTGACACTCCCAGGTACACCTCCTGACACTCCCAGGTACACCCCTGACTCTCAGGGGCACACCTCCTGACTTACTCCCAGTACCTCTGACTTGCTCCCAGGTACACCTCTGATACTTCCAGGTATACCCCTGACACTTCAGGTACACCCCTGGCTTACTCCCAAGTACACCAATGACACTCCCAGGCCACACCTGTGACACTCCCTGGTATGCCTCTGGCCTTGCTCCCAGGTACACCAATGACACACTCAGGTACACCTCTGACACTTCCAGTACACCTGACACTTCCAGGTACACCAATGATACTCCCAGGTACCACCGCTGACACTCCCCAGGTACACCGCTGACACTGCCTGGTACCTCGAACATGCCAGGTACACCTCAGTTTGCTCTCAGGTGCACCTGTGACACTCCCAAAGTGCACCTCTTGCTCCCAGGCACACCTCTGACACTCCCAGGTGCACCTCCGACACTCCCAGGTGCACCTCTGTTGCTCCCAGTGCACTTCTCCACACCAGGTACCTTTGGCCTCCCAGGTACCTTTGACTTGCTCCCAGGTACACCTCTCGCCTCCCTGGTTAACCTCTGTGCTTTGAATACACCTCTGACACTCCCAGGCCACACCGATAGTGCTACCAGGGGCAGCTCTGACTTGCTCCCAGGTACACCTCCCACGTCTCCCCGAGCACACCTCCGATACTCCCGTTACCCCTCAGGCTTGCTCCCTGGTTCACCTCGGCTTGCTCCCTGGTACACCTCTGGCCTCCCAGGTACCCTCTTGCTCCCTGGTTCTCCCCTGACCTCCCCAGGTACACCTCAGACACTCCCAGGTACACCTCTGACACTCCCAGGTACACCTCTGACACTCCCTGGTACACCCCTGACACTCCCAGGTACACCAATGACACTCCCAGGTACACCCCTGACACTCCCAGGTACACCTTTGATACTCCCAGGTACACCTCTGACACTTCCGGATACACCTCTGACACTCCCAGGTACACCAATCACACTCCCAAGTACAACTCTGATACCCTCAGGTACACCACTGACACTACCAGATACACCTATGACACTCCAGGTACACCCCTGACACTCCCAGTTACACCCCTGACACTCCCAGGTACACCTCTGACAATCCCAGGTACACCTCAGGCACTCCCAGGTACACCTTTGACACTTCCAGGCACACCCCTGACACTTCCAGGTACACCCGTGACACTTCCATGTACACCTCTGACACTTCCAGATACACCTCTGACACTCCCTGGTACACCAATCACACTCCCAAGTACAACTCTGACACTCCCAGGCACACCCCTGACACTTCCAGGTACACCCCTGACACTTCCAGGTACACCTCTGACAATTCCAGATACACCACTGACACTCCCTGGTACACCAATCACACTCCCAAGTACAACTCTGACACTCCCAGGTACACCACTGACACTACCAGGTACACCTCTGACACTCCCAGGCACACCTCTGACACTTCCAGGTACACCTCTGACACTCCCAGGTACACCTCTGATACTCCGAGGTATACCTCTGACACTCCCAGGTACACCGCTGACACTGCAAGATACACCTCTGACACTCCCCATGTACTCCTTGACGCTCCCAGGTACTCCTCCGACACTCCCAGGAACACCTCTGACACTCCCAGGTACACCCCTGACACTCCCAGCTACACCTCAGACACTGCCAGGTACACCTAAGACACTGCCAGGTACACCTCAGACACTACCAGGTACACCTCAGACACTCCCAGGTACAGCTCAGACACTCCCAGGTACACCTCAGACACTCCCAGGTACACCTCAGGCACTACCAGGTACACCTCTGACACTTCCAGGTACACCCCTGACACTTCCAGGTACACCCCAGACACTTCCAGGTACACCTCTGACACTCCCAGGTACACCAATGACACTCCCAGGTACACCAATGACTCTCCCAGGTACTCCTCTGACACTTCCAGGTACACCTCTGACCCTCCCAGGTACACCTCTGACACTCCCAGGTACACCTCTGACACTCTCAAGAACACATCTGACACTCCCAGGTACACCTCAGACACTCCCAGGTGCACCTGTGACACTCCCAAGTGCACCTCTGACACTCCCAGGCACACCGCTGACACTCCCAAGTGCACCTCTGACACTCCCAGGCACACCTCTGACACTCCCAGGTACACCTCCGACACTCCCAGGTACACCTCAGACACTCCCAGGTAAAGCTCAGACACTCCCAGTAACACCTCAGACACTCCCAGGTGCACCTGTGACACTCCCAAGTACACCTCAGATACTCCCAGGTACACCTCAGGCACTCCCAGGTACACCTCTGACACTTCCAGATACACCTCTGACACTCCCAGGTACACCAATGATACTACCAGGTACACCTCTGACACTCCCAGGTACACCTCCGATACTCCCAGGTACACCTCCGATACTCCCAGGTACACCTCAGACACTCCCTGGTTCACCTCTGACACTCCCTGGTTCACCTCTGACACTCCCTGGTACACCTCTGACACTGGGTACCTCTAACCCCACTCCCAGGTACACCTCTGACTTGCTCTCTCAGGTACACCTCTCTTACACTCCCTGGTTCTCCCCAACACTCCCAGAGTACCTCAGGCTCAAGGTACACCGCCTCCCAGGTACACCACTTGGCTTGCTGCCAAGTACACCTCGAACACTGCCAGGTACACCTCAGGCTTGCTCCCCATTAGCTCAGACACTCCAGTAACCTCAGGCTTGCTCCCAGGTGCACCATGGCCTCCCAAGTGCACCTCACAACACTCCAGGCACACCTCTCGGCCTCCCTGGGCCCCACACCTCTGACTTGCTCCCAGGTACACCATTGACACACTCACGGGTACACCTCCTGAGCACTTCCAGGTGCACCCCTGGCTTGCTTCAGGCCACACCAATGATGCTCCCAGGTACACCATGACACTCCCAGGTACACCATGACACTGCCTGGTGAACCTCAAGACACTGCCAGTTACACCTCAGTGCACTCCCCGGGTAAAGCTCGAACACTCCCAGGTACACCTCCTGACACTCAGGTACACTTCTCACACACCCAGGTACACAGCGACACTCCCAGGTACCCGTCTCATACTCCCAGGTACACCTATGAGCACTTCAGATACACCTCCTGACACTCCCAGGTACACTAATGATACTGCAGATACACCTATGACACTCCAGGTACACCCTTGACACTCCCAGTTACACCTGGCTCCCAGGTACACCTCTGCAACAATCCAAGGTACACCTCAGGCACTCCCAGGTACACCTCTGACACTTCCAGGCACACCCTAACACTTCCAGGTACACCATTGACACTTCCAGGTACACCTCACACTTCAGATACACCTCTGACGCTCCCTGGTGCACCAATCACACTCCCAAATTACCAGCTTTCCTGACACTTCCGGGCACACCCCCTAACACTTCCGGGTGCACCCCCCTGACGCTTCCAGGTGCCACTTCTGACACTTCCAGACCACCTCTGACACTCCTGGTGCACCAATCACACTCACAAGTGATACAACTCTGACAGGTACACCACTGACACTACCAGGTACCTCTCCTGACATTCCCCTTGAGCACACCTCTGACACTCCCAGGTACCCACCTCTGACACTCCCAGGCCCACACCTCACAATGCATGGTCCCACATACCTCAGACACTCCCAGGTACACCTCTGAGCTTGCTCCAGGTACACCTCCTGACACTCCCAGGTACTCCTTTGACGCTCCCAGGTACTCTCCGACACTCCCAGGAGTTTACCTCTGTTCCCAGGGTTTCCTCTGTGACTTGCTCCCAGGAACACCACGCTGACTTGCTCCCAGGAACACTTCAGACACTGCCAGGTACCTCGGGCACTACCAGGTACCTCAGACACTGCCAGTTACACCTCAAGACACTCCCGGGTAAAGCTCAAGGAACACTCCCAGGTACACCTCTGACACTTCCAGGTACCCTTCTCCACACACACCAGGTACCCGCAGCCTGACCCCACTCCCAGGCACACGTCTCATGCTCCCAGGTGCACACCTCTGTTGCTTCCAGATACCTTTGACACTCTAGGTACACCAGTGATACTACCAGGTACACCTCTGACTTGCTCCCAGGTACACCTCCGATACTCCCCAGGTACACCTCCGTCTCCCAGATACACCTCAGTCACTCCCTGGTTCACCTCTGACACTTGAATACCCAACTCTGACACTCCCAAGGTACACCAATGAAATGCTACCAGGTACACCTCTGGCCTCCCGGTACACCTCTGACACTCCCAGGTACACCCCTGATTCTCTCAGGAACACCTCCTGACACTCCCAGGTACCTCCTGACCTCCCAGGTACCTCTGATACTTCCAGGTATACCCCTGACACTTCCCATGCACCCCTGACACTCCCAAGTGATGCCTGTGAAAGCTTGCTCCCAGGCACCTCTGACACTCCTGGTGCACCTCAGCCTCCCAGGTACCAATGACACACTCAGGTGCACCTGACACTTCCAGGTACACCCTGAGCCTTCAGGTACACCAATGATACTCCAGGTACACACCATGGCTTCTCCAAATTTCATGACACTGCCTGGTTACACACCTCGAACACTGCCAGGTACACCTCAGACACTCTCAGTGCACCTGCCTGACACTCCCAAAGTGCACCTCCTGACACTCCCAGGCACACCTCTGGCAAGCCTCCCAGGTACACCTCCGGCCTCCAGGTACACCTCCCAGCCTCCAGGTACCTTCTCACACCGTTACACCTTTGACCTCCCAGGTACACCTCTCATACTCCCTGTGGTTCTGACACTTCCGAATACACCTCCTGACACTCCCAGGTACACACCAATGATGCTACCAGGTACACCTCTGAAACTCCCAGGTACACCTCCCGTGCTCCAGGCACACCTCCCGTGCTCCCAGGTACACCTCCAGACACTCCCAGTTCACCTCTGACCTCCCTGGATGCCTCCTGACTCCCTAGTACACCTCCCAGCTTACTCCCCAGGTACACCTCTTACACTCCTGGTGCTCCCCTGACACTCCCAGGTGCACCTCAGACACTCCCAGGTGCACACCTCTGACACTCCCAGGTACTACTCGGCACTCTCAGGTACACCAATGATGCTCCCAGGTACCGCCTGACACTCCCAGGCACACCGCTGACCACTGCCTGAAGTGACCTCAGGCACTGCCAGTTACACCCACCTCAGAACCTCCCAGGTAGCTCAGGCACTCCCCAGGTACACCTCCCAGCCACTCCCAAGGTACACTTCCTCACACACCAGGTACACCTTTGACACTCCAGGTACCGCGTCTCATACTCCAGGTACACCTGTGACACTTCCAGATACACCTCCTGACACTCCCAGGTACACCAATGATACTACCAGATACACCTATGACACTCCAGGTGCACCCTTGTGCTCCCAGTTACACCCCTGACCTCCCAGCACCTCCTGACAATCCAGGTACACCTCAGGCACTCCCAGGTACACCTCTGACACTTCAGAGCACACCCCTGACACTTCCAGGTACCAGTGACACTTCAGGTACACCTCTCACACTTCCAGGAATACACCTCTGTGCTCCTGGTGCACCAATCACACTCCCAGTTACAGCTCTGACACTTCCAGGCACACCCCTAACATGGGTGCCACCCCTGACACTTCCAGGCCTTCTGACACTTGAATACCACCTCTGACACTCCCTGGTACACCAATGCCTCCCAAGTACAACTCTGACACTCCCAGGTGCACCACCCAGCACTACCAGGTTCACCTCTGACATTCCCAGGCACCTCTGGCACTCCAGGTACACCTCTGACACTCCCAGGTACACCTCTGATACGCCCAGGTATACCTCAGGCACTCCCAGGTACACCTCTGGCCTCCCAGGTACACCTCCCAGCCTCCCAGGTGCTCCTTTGACGCTCCCAGGTACTCCTCTCCGACACTCCCAGGAACACCTCTGACATTCCCAGGAACACCTCTGACACTCCAGGAACACCTTGACCTCCCAGGAACACTTCAGACACTTTCTGCAGGTACCTCAGACACTACCAGGTACACCTCAGACACTGCCAGTTACACCTCCAGACACTCCCAGGTAAGCTCAGACCACTCCCAGGTGCACCTCCTGACCTTCAGTACACTTCTCCACACCCAGGTACACCTTTGACACTCCCAGGTACACGTCTCCATACTCCCAGGTACACCTCTGGCTTGCTTCCAGATACACCTCCTGACACTCCTAGAGTACACCAGTGATATTACTACCAAGAGTACACCTCTGTGCTCCCAGGTACACCTCCCGTGCTCCAGATACACCTCAGTCCCTCCTAGTTTCACCTCTGGCTTCCAGATACAACTCCTGACACTCCCAGGTACACCAATGATACTGCAGGTACACCTGGCTTCCTCCCAGGTACACCTCTGGCCTCCCAGGTACACCCTGACTCTCAGGAACACCTCCCCAGCTCCAGGTACACCTCCTGACACTCCCCAGGTACACCTCTGAGTACTTCAGGTACATGCCCCTGGCCTTCCACAGCCACACCTGACACTCCCAAGTACACCAATGACACTCCCAGGTGCACCTCTGACCTGGTGCACCTCTGAGCACTCCCAAGGTGCACCATGGCTTGCACTCAGGTGCACCTCTGACACTTCCAGGTACCCCCTGGCTTGCTTCCAGGTACACCAATGATGCTCCCAGGTACACCATGACACTCCCCAGGTACACCGCTGACTTACTGCCTGGTACACCTCGAACACTGCCAGTACACCTCAGAACACTCTCAGGTACTGCCCAGCACTCAAGTGCACCTCTGACACTCCCAGGCACACCTCTGGCTCCTCCCAGGTAACCTCCGGCTTACTCAGGCCCACACCTCTGACACTCCCAGTACCACTTCTCCCCACACACCCATTACCACCTTTGACCTCCCAAGTACCTCTCCTTGCTCCTGGTTCACCTGTTGTGCTTCTGAATACACCTCTGACTTGCTCCCCAGGTACACCAATGGTGCACCACCAGGCCACACCTCTGAAACTCCCCAGGTACACCTCCGATACTCCCAGGCACCCCTCCGATACTCCCAGGTACACCTCCAGACGCTTGCTCCCGGTTCGCCTCCTGACACTCCTGGTTCACCTCTGAGCACTCCCTAGTACACCTCTGACCTCCCAGGTACCTCTTACACTCCTGGTTCTCCTGGCTTGCTCCCAGGTACACCTCAGACACTCCCAGGTACACCTCCTGACACTCCCAGGTACTACTCTGGCCTCCCAGGTACACCTCTGACCTCCCAGGTACACCATGAGCACTCCCAGTTACCTCCGACACTCCCAGTTACACCCCAAGCACTCCCAGGTACACCCCCTGACACTCCCAGGTACACCTCTGAAATGCTCCCATGTTCACCTTTGACACTTCCAGATACCTCTGACTTGCTCCCAGGTACACCAATCACACTCCCAAAGTACAACTCCTGACACTCCCAGGTACACCACTGAGCCTTTACAAGATACACCATGACACTCCAGGTACACCCTGACACTCCCTAGTTACACCCCCTGACACTCCCCAGGTGCCTCTGACAGTCCCAGGCCTCCAGGCACTCCCAGGTACACCTCCTGACACTTCCAGGCACCCTTGACACTTCCAGGTACACCCAGCTGACACTTCCGGGTACCCACCTCTGACACTTCAGATACACCTCTTACACTCCTGGTACATAATCCCACCTCCCAAGTACAACTCCTGACACTCCCAGGCACACCCTGGCTTGCTTCCAGGTACACCCCCAGGCACTTCCAGTACACCTCTGCTTGCCAGATACCTCCTGACACTCCCTGGTACCTAATCACACTCCCAAAGTACTACTCTGACACTCCCAGGTACACCACTGACACTTCCAAGGCCCTCTGGCTTGCTCCCAGGCACCTCTGACACTCCCAGGTACCTCCCAGCCTCCCAGGTACACCTCTGATGCATGGTATGCCTCAGACACTCCCAGGTACACCTCCTGACCTCCCCAGGTACACCTCTGACACTCCCCAAGGTACTCCTTGTGCTCTCCCCAGGTACTCCTCCGACACTCCCAGGGAACACCTCTGACATTCCCAAGTGCACCTCTGACACTCCCAGGTACACCGCTGAGCACTCCAGGAACACTTCAGACACTCCAGGTACACCTCGGACACTACCAGGTACCTCAGACACTCCCAGGTACAGCTCAGACACTCCCAGGTACACCTCAGACACTCCCAGTCCCACACCTCAGGCACTCCCAGGTACACCTCTGACACTTCCAGGTACACCCTTGACACTTCCAGGTACACCTCTGACCTCCCAGGTACCCTCTCATGCTCCCAGTCCTGTGACACTTCCAGATACACCTCCCCAGCCTCCCAGGTACACCAATGTCACTCCCAGGTACCACACTGACACTCCCAGGTACCTCTGACACTCCCAGGTACACCAATGTTGCTCCGGTACACCTCTGACACTTCCAGGTACCTCAGCCTCCCAGGTACCTCTGACACTCCCAGGTACACCTCTGACACTCTCAGGCCACTTCTCTTACACTCCTAGTTCTCTGACACTCCAGGTACACCTCAGACACTCCCAGGTACCTTGTACTCCAGGTACACCCTTGTCTCCCAGGTACACCTCCAGACACTCCCAGGTACACCTCAGACACTCCCAGGTACACCTCAGGCCTCCATGTGCACCTCCTGACACTCCCAGGTACTGCACCCAGCACTCCCAGTTACCTCCCGACACTCCCAGTTACACCCCTGACACTCCCAGGCCACACCCCCAACCTCCAGGTACACCTCTGATACTCCCATGTTCACCTCTGACACTTCCAGGTACACCTCTGACACTCCCAGTGCTAATCCCCACACTCCCAAGTACCAACTCTGACACTCCCAGGTACACCACCCACACTCCCAGATACACCTGTGACACTCCCAGGTACACCCCTGACACTCCCAGTTGCACCCCTGACACTCCAGGTACACCTCTGACAATCCCAGGTACACCTCAGGCACTCCCAGGTACACCTCTGACACTTCCAGGCACACCTTGACACTTCCAGATACCGTGACACTCCAGTGCCTCTGACACTTCCAGATACACCTCTTACACTCCTGGTACTCAATCACACTCCCAGTACAACTCCTGACTCCCAGGCCCTGACCTTCCAGGTACACCTGACACTTCAGGTACACCTCTGACACTTCCAGATACACCTCCTGACACTCCCTGGTACACCAATCACACTCCAAGTACTACTCTGACACTCCCGTTACCTGACGCACTCCAGGTACACCTCTGACACTCCCAGCACACCTCTGACACTCCCAGGTACACCTCCGAGCCTCCCAGTACCTCTGATACGCCCAGAATACCTCAGACACTCCCAGGTACACCTCTGACACTCCCAGGTACCTCACCCCTGACACTCCCAGGTACTCCCTGACGCTCCCAGGTGCTCCTCCGACACTCCCAGGAACACCTCCTGACATTCCCAGGTACACCTCCTGACCTCCCAGGTACTCTGACACTCCAGAACTTCGACACTCCACACCAGACACCCAGGTACACCTCAGACACTCCCAGGTACAGCTCAGGCACTCCCAGGTACACCTGAACACTCCCAGTTACACCTCCAGGCTCCCAGGTACACCTCTGACACTTCCAGGTACACCCTTGACACTTCCAGGTACACCCCTGACACTTCCAGTACACCTCGCCTCCCAGGTACATAATGTCACTCCCAGGTACACCACTGACACTCCCTGGTACCTCTGACACTCCCAGGTACACCAATGACACTCCCAGGTACCTCTGACACTTCCAGGTACCTCTGCGCTCCCAGGTACACCACTGACACTCCCAGGTACCTCTGACACTCTCCAGGTACACCTCTTACACTCCCTGGTTCTCCCCTGACACTCCCAGGTACACCTCAGACACTCCCAGGTACACCACTTGCCTCCCAGGTACACCACTGACACTGCCAGGTACACCTCCAGACACTGCAGGTGCACCTCCAGACACTCCCAGGTAAGCTCAGACACTCCCAGTAACACCTCAGACACTCCCAGGTACCTGTGACACTCCCAAATGCACCGCTGACACTCCCAGCACCTCGGCTCGCAAGGTACCTTCACACACACCCAGGTACACCTTGCACACTCCCAGGTACACCTCTCGCCTCCCAGGTACACCTCTGACACTTCCAGATACACCTCCTGACACTCCCAGGTACACCAATGCTACCAGGTACCTCTGACACTCCCAGGTACACCTCCGTGCTCCCAGGCACCTCCCGATACTCTCAGGTACACCTCCCGTCTCCCAGGTACCTCAGACACTCCCTGGTTCACCTCGACACTTCAGATACACCTCTGACACTCCCAGGTACACCAATGATACTCACCAGTTACACCTCTGACACTCCCAGGTACACCTCCTGACACTCCCAGGTAAACCTCTGACACTCTCAGGAACACCTCTGACACTGTCCAGTACACCTCTGACTTGCTCCAGGTACACCTCTGACACTTCCAGGTACACCCCTGACACTTCCAGGTACACCCCTGACTCCTAGGTACCTGGCAGCCTCCCAGGTACACCTCAGCCCTCCCTGGTACACCTCTGACACTCCCAGGAACACCTCTGACACTCCCAGGACACCTCCAACACTCCCAGGTACACCTCCTGACACTCCCAGGAACACCTCAGACACTGCCAGGTACACCTCCAGACATTACCAGGTACACCTCAGACACTCCAGGTACAGCTCAGACACTCCCAGAACACCTCAGACACTCCCAGGTACACCTCAGGCACTCCCAGGTACCTCCTGACAGGTACACCCTGACACTTCCCGTACACCTGACACATCCAAGTACACCTCTGACACTCCCAGGTACCCAATGACACTCCCAGGTACACCACAGACACTTCCTGGTACACCTCTGATACTCCCAGGTACACCAATGACACTCCCAGGTACACCTCTGACACTTCCAGGTACACCTCTGACACTCCCAGGTACACCTCTGACACTCCCAGGTACACCTCTGACACTCAGGTACACCTCTTACTCCCTGGTTCTCCCCTGACACTCCCAGGTACACCTCAGACACTCCAAGGTACACCTCTGACACCTCCCAGGTACACCTCCGACACTCCCAGGCACAACCTCTGACACTCCCAGGTACACTTCTCCCACACACCCAGGTACACCTTTGACCTCCCAGGTACACCTCTCCATGCTCCCACACCTCGTGCTCCCAGGTACCTCCCGATACTCCCAGGTACACCTCCCGTACTCCCGGGTACCTCAGGCTACTCCTGGTTCACCTCTGACACTTCAGATACCTCCTGACACTCCCAGGTACACCAATGATCTACCAGGTACACCTCCTGACCTCCCAGGTACACCTCTGACACTCCAGGTACACCTCTGACACTCTCAGGAACACCTCTGACACTGCCAGTTACATCTGACCTCCCAGTGCACCTCTGACATTTCCAGGTACACCCCTGAGCACTTCAGGTACCCTGACACTTCCAGATACACCTCTGACCTCCCAGGTACACCAATGATACTGGTGCACCTCTGACACTCCCAGGTACACCGCGACACTCCCAGGTACAACCTGACACTTCCAGGTACACCGCCTGACACTGCCAGGTACCTCGAACACTGCCAGGTACACTTCCAGACAATGCCAGGTAAGCTCAGACACTCCCAGTTACACCTCAGAAACTCCCAGGTGCACCTGTGACACTCCGATGCACCTCTGACACTCCCAGGCACACATCTGACACTCCCAGGTCACCTCCCGGCTGCTCCCAGTTACACCTCAGGCACTCCAAGGTACACCTCCTGACACTTCCACGTACCCTGACACTTCCAGGTACACCTCTGACCCTTCCAGGTACACCTCTGACACTCCCAGGTACCTCTGACTCCCAGGTACCTCTGATGCCCAGGTATGCCTCAGACACTCCCAGGTACACCTCTGACACTCCCAGGTACACCTCTGACACTCCCAGGTACTCCTTTGACTCCCAGGTACTCCTCCGACACTCCAAGGAACACCTCTGACATTCCCAGGAACACCTCTGACACTCCCAGGAACCCTGCTGACCTCCCAGGACTCAGACACTGCCAGGTACACCTCCGAACACTACCAGGTACACCTCAGACACTGCCAGTTACACCTCAGAACACTCCCAGGTAGCTCAGACACTCCCAGGTACACCTCTGACACTTCAGGTACCTTCTCCACACACCCAGGTACCCGACACTCCCAGGTACATGTCTCATACTCCCAGGTACACCTCAGCCTTCCAGATACACCTCTGACACTCCCTAGGTGCACCAGTGATACTACAGGTACCTCTGACACTCCCAGGTACACCTCCGATACTCCCAGGTACACCTCCGATGCTCCCGGTACACCTCAGTCACTCTCCCTGGTTCACCTCTGACACTTCCAGATACAACTCTGACACTCCCAGGTACACCAATGATGCTACCAGGTACCTCTGACACTCCCAGGTACACCTCTGACACTCCCAGGTACACCTGACTCTCCAGGCACCTCTGACACTCCCAGGTACACCCTCTGACCTCCCAGGTACACCTGATACTTCCAGGTATGAAATGCTTCCAGGTATACCCCTGACACTTCCAGGTACACCCCTGACACTCCCAAGTACACCAATGACACTCCCAGGTACACCTGTGACACTCCCTAGTATACCTCTAACACTCCCAGGTACACCAATGACACACTCAGGTACACCTCTGACACTTCCAGGTACACCCCTGACACTTCCAGGTACACCAATGATACTCCCAGGTACACCTCTGACACTTCCAGATACACCGCTGACACTGCCTGGTACACCTCAGACACTGCCAGGTACACCTCAGACACTCTCAGGTGCACCTGTGACACTCCCAAGTGCACCTCTGATACTCCCAGGCACACCTCTGACACTCCCAGGTACACCTCCGACACTCCCAGGTACACCTCTGACACTCCCAGGTACACTTCTCACACACCCAGGTACACCTTTGACACTCCCAGGTACACCTTTGACACTCCCAGGTACACCTCTCATACTCCCTGGTTCACCTCTGACACTTCCAGATACACCTCTGACACTCCCAGGTACACCAATGATGCTACCAGGAACAGCTCTGACACTCCCAGGTACACCTCCGATACTCCAAGGCACACCTCCGATACTCCCAGGTACACCTCAGACACTCCCTGGTTCACCTCTGACACTCCCTGGTACACCTCTGACACCCCTCAGCCACCTCTGACACTCCCCAGGCACACCTCCCCACACTCCCTGGTTCTCCCCTGACACCCCCAGTAGGTACACCCCAGACACTCCCAGCACACTCCCTGACACTCCCAGGTACCACTCTGACACTCCCAGGTACACCCCCTGACACTCCCAGGTACACCACTGACATTCCCAGTTACACCTCCGACACTCCCAGTTACACCCCTGACACTCCCAGGTACACCCCTGACACTCCCAGGTACACCTCTGATACTCCCAGATACACCTCTGACACTTCCGGATACACCTCTGACACTCCCAGGTACACCAAACACACTCCCAAGTACAACTCTGATACTCCCAGGTACACCACTGACACTACCAGATACACCTATGACACTCCAGGTACACCCCTGACACTCCCAGTTACACCCCTGACACTCCCAGGTACACCTCTGACAATCCCAGGTACACCTCAGGCACTCCCAGGTACACCTCTGACACTTCCAGGTACACCCGTGACACTTCCAGGTACACCTCTGACACTTCCAGATACACCTCTGACACTTCAGATACACCTCTGACACTCCTGGTACACCAATCACGCTCCCAAGTACAACTCTGGCCTCCCAGGCACACCTGACACTTCCAGGTACACCCCAGGCACTTCCAGGTACCTCTGACACTTCCAGATACACCTCTGACACTCCTGGTACACCAATACTCCCAAGTACAACTCTGAGCCTCCCAGGTACACCACTGACACTACCAGGTACCTCTGACACTCCCAGGAACACCTCTGACACTCCCAGGTACACCTCTGACACTCCCAGGTACACCTCTGATACGCCCAGGAATACCTCAGACACTCCCAGGTACACCTCTGACTCCAGGTACACCTCTGACACTCCCAGGTACTCCTTTGACGCTCCCAGGTACTCCTCCACACTCCCAGGAACACCTCTGACATTCCCAGGTACCTCTGACACTCCCAGGTACACCCTGACACTCCAAGGAACACTTCCAGACACTGCCAGGTACACCTCAGACACTACCAGGTACACCTCAGAACCTCCCAGGTGCAGCTCAGACACTCCCAGGTACACCTTAGACACTCCCAGTTACACCTCAGGCACTCCCAGGTACACCTCTGACACTTCCAGGTACACCCTTGACACTTCCAGGTACACCCCTGACACTTCCAAGTACACCTCTGACACTCCCAGGTACACCAATGTCACTCCCAGGTACCACCATGACCTCCCTGGTACACCTCTGACACTCCCAGGTACACCAGCAATGACACTCCCAGGTACACCTCTGACACTTCCAGGTACCTCTGACCTCCCAGGTACACCTCTGACACTCCCAGGTACCTCTGACACTCTCAGGTACACCTCTTACACTCCCCTGGTTCTCCCCTGACACTCCCAGATACACCTCAGACACTCCCAGGTACACCGCCCAACACTCCCAGGTACACCATGACACTGCCAGGATACACTCAGACACTGCCAGGTACACCTCAGACACTCCCAGGTAGCTCAGACACTCCCAGTAACACCTCAGACACTCCCAGGTGCACCTGTGACACTCCCAAATGACCGCTGACACTCCCAGGCACACCTCTGACACTCCGCAGTGCACTTCTCACACACCCAGGTACACCTTTGACACTCCCAGGTACACCTCTCATACTCCCAGGAACACCTCCTGACGCTTCCAGATACACCTCTGACACTCCCAGGTACACCAATGATGCTACCAGGTACACCTCCTGACACTCCCAGGTATACCTCCCGTACTCCCAGGTACACCTCCACTACTCTCGGTACCTCCGTCTCCCAGTACACCTCAGACACTCCCTGGTTCACCTCTGACACTTCAAGTACACCTCTGACACTCCCAGGTACACCAGCCAATGCTTCCAGTTACACCTCTGACACTCCCAGGTACACCTCTGAGCACTCCCAGGTAAACCTCTGACACTCTCTCAGACACCTCTGACACTGTCAGGTACACCTCTGACACTCCCAGGTACACCTCCTGACACTTCCAGGTACACCCCTGACACTTCCAGGTACACCCCTGACACTCCTAGGTACACCAATGAGCACTCCCAGGTACACCTCTGACACTCCTGGTACACCCTCTGACACTCCCAGGAACACCTCTGACACTCCCAGGTACACCTCTGACCTCCCAGGTGCACCTCTGCACTCCCAGGAACACCTCAGACACTGCCAGGTGCACCTCAGACATTACCAGGTACACCTCAGACACTCCCAGGTACAGCTCAGACACTCCCAGGTACACCTCAGACACTCCCAGGTACACCTCAGGCACTCCCAGGTACACCTCTGACACTTCCAGGTACACCCTGACACTTCCACGTACACCCCTGACACATCCAAGTACACCTCTGACACTCCCAGGCACACCAGACAACCTCCCAGGTACACCACCTGACACTTCCTGGTACACCTCTGACCTCCCAGGTACACCAGCACACTCCCAGGTACACCTCTGACACTTCCAGGTACACCTCTGACCTCCCAGGCACACCTCCTGACACTCCCAGGTACACCTCTGACACTCTCAGGTACACCTCTTACACTCCTGGTTCTCCCTGACACTCCCATGTCACCTCAGACACTCCAAGGTACACCATGACCTCCCAGGTACACCGCTGACACTGCCAGGTACACCTCAGACACTGCCAGGTACACCTCAGACTCCCAGGTAAGCTCAGACACTCCCAGAAACCTCAGACACTCCCAGGTGCACCTGTCACACTCCCAAGTGCACTCTCACACACCCAGGTACACTTGACACTCCCAGGTACACCTCTCATACTCCCAGGTACCTCCCGTACTCCCAGTACCTCCGATACTCCCAGGTACACCTCCCATCTCCCCGGGTACACCTCAGGCTACTCCCTGGTTCACCTCTGACACTTCCAGATACCTCTGACACTCCCAGGTACACCTCAGATACTCCTAGGTACACCTCTGACACTTCCAGATACTCTGACACTCCCAGGTACACCAATGATACTACCAGGTACACCTCTGGCCTCCCAGGTACACCTCCGATACTCCCAGGTACCTCGATACTCCCAGGTACACTTCAGACACTCTGGTTACCTCTAACACTCCTGGTTCACCTCTGACACTCCTGGTACACCTCTGACATTCCCAGGTACTCCTCCTTACCTCCCTGGTTCTCCCCTGATGCCTCCCAGGTACCTCAACCTCCCCAGGTACCTCTGACACTCCCAGGTTACTACTCTGACACTCCCAGGTACACCTCTGACACTCCCAGGTACCTCTGTGGCCTCCCAGTTTCACCTCCGACACTCCCAGGTACACCCCTAGCACTTCCAGGTACACCTCTGACACTCCGAGGACACCACTGACACTCCCAGGTACACCACTGACCTCCCTGGTACACCTCTGACACTCCCAGGTACACCAAGACCTCCCAGGTACACCTCTGACACTTCAGGTGCACCTCTGACACTCCCAGGTACACCTCTGACACTCCTAGGTACACCTCTGACCTCCCAGGTACACCCTGACAGCCTCCCAGGTACACCAATGATACTACCAGGTACATCTCTGACACTCCCAGGTCCACCTCCGATACTCCAGGTACACCTCCGTGCTCCCAGGTACACCTCAAGCCTCCCTGGTTCACCTCTGATGCTTCAGATACACCTCTGACACTCCCAGGTACACTAATGATCTACCAGGTACACTTCTGACACTCCCAGGTGCACCTCTGACCTCCCAGGTACACCTCTGACACTCTCAGGAACACCTCTGACAGTCCCAGGTACCTCCTGACACTCCCAGGTACCTCTGCACTTCCAGGTACACCCCTGACACTTCCAGGTACACCTCTGACCTCCCAGGTACACCTCTGATGCTCCCAGGTACACCTCTGACATTTGAGATACACCTCCCAGCCTCCCAGGCACCAATCACCTCCCAAGTGCAACTCTGACACTCAGGTGCACCAATCACTCTAGTACAACTCTGACTCCCAGGTACACCACACTACCACCAGATACACCTGTAGACACTCAGGTACACCCCTGACACTCCCAGTTACACCCTGACACTCCCAGGTACCTCTGACACTTCCAGGTACCCCAGCCTTCCAGGTACCCTGACACTTCCACCTCTGACACTTCCAGATACACCTCTGACCTCCCAGTGCACAATCACTCCCAAGTACCAACTCGGCCTCCCAGGTACACCTCTGATACGCCCAGGTATACCTCCCCTGACACTCCCAGGTACACCCGCCCAGCCTCCCAGGTACACCGCTGACACTGCAAGATACACCTGTGACATTCCATGTGCCACCTCAGACACTTCAGGTAGACCTCAGGCACTCCCAGGTACCTCAGACACTCCAGGTACACCTCTGACACTCCAGAGTACACCTCTACAACCACTCCCTGGGCTCGTTTGACGCTCCCAGGTACTCCTCCAGACGCTCCCAGGTACACCTCCTGACCTTCCAGGTACCCACCCCCTGACACTTCCAGGTACACCCCTGACACTCCAGGTACCTCTGACCTCCCAGGTACCTGTGGCCTCCAGGTACCAGCACTGACACTCCCTGGTGCACACCTCCAACACTCCCAGGTACACTGTTGGCCTCCCAGGTACACTTCTGACACTCCCAGGTGCACCTCTGACCTCAAGAACACCTCTGACACTCCCAGGTGCACCTCCTGACACTCCCAGGTGCACCCCTGACACTTCCATATTGCACCCTGACCTCCCCAGGTACCAATGACACTCCCAGATACACCTCTGGCACTCCCTGGGTTTTACCTCTAGCTCCTGTTACGCAATGACACACTCAGGTACACCTCCTGACACTTCCAGGTACACCCCTAACACTTCCAGGCCTGTGATACTCCCAGGTACACACCTGACTCCCCTTTCACCCACCGCTGACACTGCAGTACACCTCAGGCTTACCAGGTACTCCTCCAGACACTCCCAGGTGGCTGGAGCACTCCCAGTAACTTACCTCAGGCCTCCCAGGTGCACCTGTGAGCACTCTCAAGTGCACCCCTCCTGACACTCCCAGGCACCTCCTGAGCACTCACAGCTACACCTCCGACACTCCCAGGTACACCTCCCGGCCTCCCAGGTGCACTTCTCACACACCCAGGTACACCTTTGACACTCCCAGGTCCCACCTCATTCTCCCAGGTACACCTCTGACACTTGCCAGATACACCTCCCCAACCTCCCAGGTACACCAATGATGCTACCAGGTACACCTCCGACTTGCTCCCAGGTACACCTCCCGATGCTCCCAGGTACCTCCGATGCTCCCAGGCCTCAGACACTCCTGGTTTCACCTCTGATACTTTTGAATGCACCTCTGACACTCCCAGGTACACCAGCCAGTGCTGGGTACACCTCTGACACTCCAGGTACACCTCTGACACACCCAGGTACACCTCTGATGCTCTCAGGAACACCTCTGACACTGCCAGCAGTGCCACATCTGACCTCCAGGTACACCTCCAAACCTTCCAGTTACTGGCTTGCTTCCAGGTACACCTCTGACACTCCAGGTACCTCTGACACTCCCAGGTGCCCGCAATGATGCTACCAGGCACACCTCTGACACTCCCAGATTTTCTCCTGACACTCCAGGTGCACTGCCTCTGACCTCTCAGGAACACCTCTGGAGACTACAGGTGCACCTCCTGACACTCCCAGGTGACCTCTGACACTTCCAGGTACACCCTGACGCTGGGTACACCATGACACTCCCAGGTACACCCCTCTGACACTCCAGGTGCACTTCTCCACACACACCAGGTACCTTTGACACTCCCAGGTACACCTCCCGATGCTCCCAGGTACACCTCAGACACTCCTGGTTCACCTCCTGATACTTCCAGATACACCTCTGACCTCCCCGTTCTGATACTACAGGTACACCTCCCAGCCTCCCAGGTACCTCAGCCTCCCAGGTATGCCTCTGGCCTCTCAGGAACACCTCTGACACTCCAGGTACACCTCTGACACTCCCAGGTACAACTCTGACATTCCAGGTCCACCCCTGGCTTGCTTGGTACACCACTGACACTCCCTGGTACACCTCTAGCCTCCCAGGTACACTGTGACACTCCAGGTACACCTCTGACACTTCAAGGTACACCTCGGCCTCCCAGGTGCACCTCTGACCTCCTAAGGAACACCTCTGACCTCCCAAGGTACACCTCTGACACTCCCAAGGTACACCTCTGACACTTCCAGGAACACCCTGACACTTCCATGTACCCCTGTGACACTCCCAGGTGCCTGTGGCCTCCCAGGTGCCTCCTGACACTCCCTGAGTACAGCCTCTGTGCTCCTGTTACCCAGCGACACACTCAGGTACACCTCTGACACGCTTCCAGGTACACCCCTGACACTTCCAGGTACCTGTGATACTCCCAGGTACACCGCTGACACTCCCCAGGTACACCATGGCACTGCCAGGTGCCTCAGACACTACCAGGTACTCCTCAGACACTCAGGTAGCTCAGGAGCCTCCCAGTAACACCTCAGGCCTCCCAGGTGCACCTGCAGGCACTCCCAAGTGCACCTCCTGCAACCTCCCAGAGCACACCTCCTGACACTCCCCAGGTACACCTCAGACCTCCCAGGTGCTCCTCTGGCACTCCAGGTACACTTCACACACCCAGGTGCACCTTTGACACTCCCCAGGTACCTCACATGCTCCCAGGTACCTCTGACACTTCCAGATACCTCCTGACACTCCCAGGTACACCAATGCCTACCAGGTGCACCTCTGACACTCCCAGGTGCACCTCGATACTCCCAGGTACACCTCCGGATGCTCCCAGGTACACCTTGACACCCCCTAAGTTCACCTCCTGATGCTTCCTGATACACCTCTGACTTGCTCCCAGGTACACCAATGATGCTACCAGGCCTCTGACACTCCAGGTACACCTCCTGACACTCCAGGTACACCTCCTGACACTCCTCAGGAACACCTCTGACTTCCCAGGTACACCTCCTGACACTCCAGGTACCTCTGACACTTCCAGGTGGTACACCCTGACGCTTCCAGGTACACCCCTGACACTCCAGGTACACCAATGACACTCCCAGGTGCCTCTGACCTCCCCTGGTACACCTCTGGCCTCCCAAGTGCCCACTATTAACACACTCAGAAGTACACCTCACAGCCTCCAGGTACACCCTGACACGTCCAGGTACCAATGATGCTCCCAGGTACACCGCCCAGACACTGCCAGGTACACCACGCTGACACTGCCAGGTACACCTCAGACACTGCCAGGTGCACCTCAGACACTCCTAGGTAAAGCTCAGACACTCCCAGTAACACCTCAGACACTCCCAGGTGCCTGTGACACTCCCAAGTGCACCTCTGACACTCCAGACACCTCTCTGACCTCCTAGGTACACCTCCGACAATCCCAGGTACACCTCTGACACTCCCAGGTACACTTCTCCCACACCCAGATACACCTCCTGACACTCCAAGGTACCAATGATACTACCAGGTACACCTCTGACACTCCCAGGTACACCTCCTACTCCAGACACCTCCAATACTCCCAGGTACACCTCCAGACACTCCTGGTTCAGCTCTGACACCTGCAAAGGTACACCTCTGACACACCCAGGTACACCTCCTGACCTCTCAGGACACCTATGACACTGCCAGGTACACATCTGACACTCCCAGGTACACCTCTGACACTTCAGTTACACCCTGACACTTCCAGGTACCCTGACCTCCCAGGTACACCTCAGCCTCCCAGGTACAATGATGCTACCCGGCACACCTCCCAGCCTCCCAGGTACCTCTGAGCTCCCAGGTACCTCGGCACTCTCAGGAACACCTCTGAGACTGCCAGGCACACTCTGACACTCCCAGGCACACCCTGACACTAGGTACACCTCCGACACCCCAGGTACACCTCTGACACCCCCAGGTACACTTCACACACCCAGGTACACCCTTGACACCCAGGTACACCTCACATACTCCCTGTACACCTCTGACACTTCCAGATACACCTCTGACACCCCAGGACACACCAATGATACTACCAGGTACACCTCTGACACTCCCAGGTACACCTCCGATACTCCCAGGCACACCTCCGATACTCCCAGGTCACCTCAGACACTCCTGGTTCACCTCTGATACTTGCAGATACACCTCTGACACTCCCAGGTACACCAATGATACTACCAGGTACACCTCTGACACTCCATACACCTCTGACTCCCAGGTACACCTCTGACACTCTCAGGAACACCTCTGACACCCCAGGTACACCTCTGACACTGGCACACCTCTGACACTTCCAGGTACACCCTGACACGTCCAGGTACACCAATGATACTCCCCAGTACACCCTGACACTGCCAGGTACACCGCTGACACTGCCAGGTACACCTCAGACACTGCCAGGCAACCTCAGACACTCCTAGATAAAGCTCAGACACTCCCAGTAACACCAGACACTCCCAGGCACCTGTGACACTCCCAAGTGCACCCTGACACTCCCAGGCACACCCTGACACTCCTAGGTACACCTCCGACAATCCCAGGCACACCTCTGACACTCCCAGGTACACTTCTCACACACCCAGATACACCTCTGACACTCCCAGGTACACCAATGATACTACCAGGTACACCAATGATACTACCAGGTACACCTCTGACACTCCCAGGTACACCTCCGATACTACCAGGTACACCTCCGATACTTCCAGGGTACACCTCCAGACACTCCCTGGTTCACCTCTGACACTTCCAGATACACCCCTGACACTCCCAGGTATACCAATGATACTACCAGGTACACCTCTGCCACTCCCAGGTACACCTCCTATACTCCCAGGCACACCTCCGATACTCCCAGGTACACCTCAGACACTCCCTGGTTCAACTCTGACACTCCCAGGTACACCTCTGACACACCCAGGTACACCTCTGACACTCTCAGGAACACCTCTGACACTGCCAGGTACACATCTGACACTCCCAGGTACACCTCTGACACTTCCAGTTACACCCCTGACACTTCCAGGTACACCCCTGACACTCCCAGGTACACCTCTGACACTCCCAGGTGCACCAATGATACTACCAGGCACACCTCTGACACCCCCAGGCACACCTCTGACACCCCAGGCACCTCTGACACTCTCAGGAACACCTCTAAGACTGCCAGGTACACCTCTGACACCCCAGGTAAACCCCTGACACTTCCAGGTACACCCCTGACACTTCCAGGTACACCGCTGACACTAGGCACACCTCTGACACTCCCAGGTACATTTCACACACCCAGGTACACCTTTGACACTCCGAGGACACCTCCGATAATCCCCAGGTACACCTCAGACACTCCTGGTTCACCTCTGATACCCAGATACACCTCTGACACTCCCAGGTTCACCAATGATACTACCAGGCACACCTCTGACACTCGGTGCACACCTCTGACACCCCAGGCATACCTCTGACACCTCAGGAACACCTCTGACACCCAGGCACACCTCTGACACCCCAGGTACAACCTGACACTCCAGGTACACCCCTGACACTCCAGGCACACCACTGACACCCCTGGTACACCTCTGACACCCCAGGCACACCAATGACACTCCCCAGGCACACCTCTGACACTCAAGGTACACCTCTGACACCTGCACACCTCTGACACTTAGGCACACTCTGACACTCTAAGGAACACCTCTGACACCCCAGGTACACCTCTGACACTCCCAGGTACACTCTTGACACTTGGTACACCCCTGACACTTCCATGTACACCCCTGACACTCCCCAGGTACACCAATGCACACTCCCAGGTACACCTCTGACACTCCCTGGCACACCCTGACACTCCCTGTTACAACCAATGACACACTCAGGTACACCTCTGACACTCCAGGTACACCCCTGACACTTCCAGGTACCACCAAGACCCCAGGCACACCGCTGACACTCCAGGTCACACCGCTGACACTGCCAGGTACACCTCAGACACTACCAGGTACTCCTCAGACACTCCCAGGCAAAGCTCAGACACCCCAGTAACACCTCAGACACTCCCAGGTGCACCTGTGACACTCCCCAAGTGCACCTCTGACACCCCCAGGCACACCTCTGACACTCACAGGCACACCAATGATACTACCAGGTACACCCTCTGACACTCCCAGGTACACTCCGATACCCCAGGTACACCTCCGATACCCCAGGCACACTCAGACATCCCTGGTTCACCTCTGATACTTCCAGATACACCTCTGACACCCCCAGGTACACCAATGATACTGCACCTCTGACACTCCCAGGCACACCTCTGACACTCCCAGGTACACCTCTGACACTCTCAGGAACACCTCTGACACTCCCAGGCACACTTGACACTCCCAGGTACACCTCTGACGCTTCCAGGTACACCCCTGACACTTCCAGGTACACCCTGACACCCAGGTACACCAATGACACTCGCTGGCACACCTCTGACACTCCTGCACACCTCTGACACTCCCAAGCACACACTAATGACACACCTCAGGTACACCTCTGACACTTCCAGGCACACCCCTGACACGTCCAGGCTACACCAATGATACTCCCAGGCACACCGCTGACACTCCCAGGCACACCGCTGACACTGCCAGGCACACCCCAGACACTGCCAGGTGCAACCCCACACTCCTAGGTAAAGCCCAGACACTCCCAGTAACACCTCAGACACTCCCTGGTGCACCTGTGACACTCCCAAGTGCACCTCTGACACTCCCAGGCACACCTCTGACACTCCTAGGTACACCTCCGACAATCCTAGGGTACACCCTCTGACACCCCAGGCACACCAATGATACTACCAGGCTACACCTCTGACACCCAGGCACACCTGACACCCCAGGCACACCTCCCGATACTTCCAGGCACACCTCAGACACCCCTCGTTCACCTCTGACACTTCCAGATACACCTCTGACACTCCCCAGGTATACCAATGATACTACCAGGCACACCTCTGACACTCCCGGTACACCTCCTGACACTCCCGCACCTCAGACACTCTAGTTAAAGCTCAGACACTCCCAGTAACACCTGAACACTCCCAGGTGCACCTGTGACACTCCCAAGTGCACCTCTGAGCACTCCAGGCACACCTCGACACTCCCTGGGTACACCTCCGACAATCCAGGTACACCTCTGACACTCCCAGGTACACCAATGATACTACCAGGTACACCTCTGACACTCAGAGTACACCTCCGATACTCCCAGGTACCTCGATGCTTCCAGGTACACCTCAGACACTCCTCGTTCACCTCTGACACTTCCAGATACCTCTGACTTGCTCCCAGGTATACCAATGAGCCTACCAGGTACCTCTGACACTCCCAGGTACCTCTGACACTCCCTGGTTCAACTCTGACACTCCCTGGTTCACCTCCTGACCCCTCCCTGGTACACCTCTGACCTCCCAGGTACACCTCTGACACTCCTGGTTCAACTCCTGACACTCCTGGTTCACCTCTGCCACTCCCAGGGTTTTATCCTATGCTCCCCAGGCACCACCTCAGGGGCACTCCCAGGTGCACCTCAGACACTCCTGGTTCAACTCTGACACTCCCAGGTACACCTCTGATGACGCACGCAGGTACACCTCTGACACTCTCAGGAACACCTCTGATGACACTGCCAGAACACATCTGACACTCCCCAGGTACACCTCTGACGCTTCCAGTTACACCTGACACTTCCAGGTACACCCCTGACACTCCCAGGCACACCTCTGACACTCCAGGTACACCTCTGACCTCCCAGGTACACCTCTGACGCTCTCAGGAACACCTCTCTAAGACTGCCAGGTACCTCTGACACTCCCAGGTAAAACCTCTGACTTCAGGTACACCTGACACTTCCAGGTACACCGCTGACACTCCCAGATACCTCTGACGCTCCCAGGTGCACTTCTCACACACCCAGGTTACCTTTGACACTCCCAGGTACCTCCGATACTCCCAGGTACACCTCAGACACTCCTGGTTCACTGCAGTACTTCAGATACACCTCTGACACTCCCAGGTTCTCACCAATGATGCTACCACGTGCACCTCTGACACTCCCAGGTACACCTCTGACACCCCAGGTATACCTCTGACACTCTCCAGAACACCTCACAACCTCCCAGGTACACCTCCTGACGCTCAGAACAACTCTGACACTTCCAGGTACACCTGACGCTTCCAGGTACACCACTGACACTCCCTGGTACACCTCCCCGACGCTCAGGTACCAATGATGCTACCAGGTGCACCTCTGACACTCCCAGATTACACCTCTGACACTCCCAGGTATGCCTCTGACACTCGGAACACCTCTGACACTCAGGTACACCTCTGACCTCCCAGGTACAACTCTGACATTTCAGATGCACCCTGACACTTCCAGGTACCACTGACCTTCCTAATTGCACCTCTGACACTCCCAGGTACACCAATGACACTCCAGGTACCTCTGACACTTCAGGTACACCTCTGACACTCCAGGTACACCTCGACACTCCCAGGTACACCTCTGACACTCTAAAGACCTCTGACCTCCCAGGTACACCTCTGACACTCCCAGGTACACCTCTGACTTCCAGGAACACCCTGACACTTCCATGTACACCCTGA
>NW_024737833.1:0-14145 GCF_018991925.1 Homarus americanus | reverse complement strand
CTACTTCTTGAGATGTGTGTAAATGAGATAATCTTTCAAGACTGACTTTAACACTTAGACATTTTACACCATCATTCTTCTTACTTGGTGTGTCTAGTGCTAAAGGATTAACAGCTGATTCACAAGGATCAACAGTTGATTCATATTCCATCTCTTCAAAATGAGACTCACAATTTTCCCCATGACCAGAGTCTGCTCCTTTTACTTCTTCTTTATAACTGAAAAAAAGGCATAAATCAGTAAATTACATAGACTACAGGTACATAAATATATATTTTCTTAAGTATTTTAACATCACATGGTTGGCCAAATTCCACAAGTTTACCACAGTACGTTAATATGGATATGGTAGTTACAAGATCTGTCACTTTAGAGTTCATATACCTGAGACAATTACTTTGCTTAAAACAGCTACCACTGAAAATGTTGCCTAGGCATTTTGCATATTCAATTTAGGCTCTGTCTGCCCTCTGATCTAAGCTAATCAAACAACTTTAACCCCACATCTACTCTCACCCACATGGCCACACCAATGGAGTTCCTATAAAACATTCACTTGAGTTATTATAAAATGGCAAGTAAGGTGTCAATGGTCCATAAATACCTGGAGCTGCTTTCAAAGGAGTCTCCCTTGAAAATAACCTGACATGTTCCTCTTGTCTTTTTTGTTGTCATAGGTACCCTTTTCATTTTCTCGTGAGCGAGCTGTCAGAAATAGTAAAATAATCCAAGTTATGGCTATAGAAAATACAGTATTATTCTTTGAAATTTATCACAAATTTACATTGCTAATATGCGTCAAGTGTACAGTATTATGTACCCAACATGATAACTAATAAGAAACTATTTATCATTTCTTCCTTACTAATGAGATACAAATTGCAGCGAGGAGAAAAATATGAAGGAACAAAATACAAAGCACTTGAATAATTGTTCCACATACAAAAACTTCATAGGAGGGATGTTAACAGAGAATACTTTCAAGACCAGTGTATTCAGCAACAGGAAATGGCTAAACAGAACAAACAAAAAAATCATTACAGTACAATTATTCCTGTAACAATTTGGATAATTACCCGAGATGCAGCTCTGCCCCTCCTTGGGGGTGTTTCAAGAGGGCTTTGATTATTGATGTTGCTTCCTGTGTTACAAGTGGACAACCTCTTGGATGATGAAAATACTTCATCTTCTGCGGGGATGCAGGTGGAATACAAGATGATAATAATAAAAACAGCAAACACTATGGAAAGACATACAGTACAGTACAGTATTCCAAGTTACATTCCTAGATCATGTTCATAAATAAATTTATTGGGAACCCAGAACCATGGGTAGTAGGCAGCTACCAAACATGGAGGTACTACCACCTGGGAAGATATTGGCAGCATAATGTGTTGTCTAATGGTAGACTCTGCTGCCATATGGCACCACAAAAATTGTGACCAAGTCCCAGGTTGCTGAACTGACTTTCTGCCTCATTTACACACAATTGCAGGGTCTCAATTGTTTCTCTTACTTTGACAACACAGCATACATATATTGTTTCTCACTCTTGAACTTTTTTTTCCTTTCTTTTTTCTATTGTCATTTATTATATCATTATAATCAGTATTACTGTATATCATACACATTTTTATTTTTTCTAATTTTTTATTATTATTATATTTTCGCCCCCAGGCCCTGATGTGGGTCATTGACCTGTGCCCTGGTGGGCTAATTCCCCCCCTTCTCCCAATAAATAAAAAATTCACAATAAAATATAAATAAAACCCATCCCTACCGGTACTTATAAAATCATAACAAATTATAGCCCGTAAATAATATGTGGAGTCATAATGCTGAACAAAGTACAGTACAGTATTCATTAGTACAGTATTGTACCTGGGAAAGTTCGTAAGTTGATCTGAATTTTTATTATGACTATACTGTAATGGGATCATATTTGTAAATATGAGTATAATCCCTTTATTTCAAACTAATGGGGGAGACGGGGGTTTGGAATGCCATAAATTTAAAAATAGGAGGGAAGGAGGGGATTTTACTACTTACTACAGTACTGTATTACATAAAATTTAAATACATGTACAGTCAGTTCTGCTATAACGCGATAGTTGTGTTCTTGTAAAACATCGTGTTATAGAAATTCGTGTAATAGAAATAACAGGGCTTATGGAGAAAATAGGGTTAGGTGCAGATTACTACTCAAAATCGAAAAAAATTTAGTAGTTAGCCTAACACAAAGGATAGCACAGTCTAAATAAATGTTACATTCATATCTAATAATGAAATCATACAGTAAATGTAACACTTTACCTTGAAAAAATATGAATATAACTTGATGGGGGAGAAGGGTGATTTTGAGGTTGATAACATCGAGCTTCTCTTCAAGTGTTATAGCCTTTCTTTTACGATCATCACCGGGAATGCGATCACCAGAACACTTCTTGGAGATATTCTTCTTTACCATATTCACAGTTAATGCCACAAAATTGGAGAAATAGTTAGCAAAATCGTGTTACAGCAAACAAGCGTTCGAGTTATACAAATATCGTTCCTCTATTCATAAATCGCGTTAGAGCCAATTCGCGTTGTCAAAACACGCGTTATAGCAGAACTCACTGTATCCCTCATCTTGAAAACCTAACGTTCGAGTAAAATTATTGCTAAATGTGGGATAACAGCAAGCTGAAAAATACCCATAACATAATATATACTGTAGCTCACAAGTGGGGAACAGTTACACCCCCCCCGGCCTGGGAGTGAGATCTAGGGGTACGGTAAGCAAGACATGGATCAAAATGCATGTAACAACTGTGGTGTTTATTGGTTTTATTGCTCAAGTTCTTAAATATTTTTCAGTTTGCCTGTTGTGCTTAGAGATTTATATTTTCCTCTGAATTTTCCTCATTTGAACTCATCATTAATTTGCAAAGCTAATAGGACTGTACTTGGATTGATCAACAACAGATTTTTACAGCTGGAATTTTGGCCTTAATTTGGTTAGGTTCAAATCAGGATGATATAAATTGAACATAGGCAATTGGTTCGAAGTAGAAATTATCTGTTCATGCTTGAGAAAAGTTTGAATTAGGCAAAATCTGTATTAGCCGAGTTGAAAATAACAAGGTTCTACTGTACAGTACTGTACTTTCCATCTTGAATATTTTTTTCACTGAACCTACTGTATCAGTTTTTGAATTGTATAAATGTAAATTAAATAAACCATAATTTATTAAAAACCTGAGACAATTCCCAAGGATTCCCATAAAAAATCTCGCCTGCAATTGATGAGTGATGAGGTTTCTTCAGTCGAGATTTCTTCTTGCCCAGAGGGGTCTTGGGCAAGAGAGTTGGATCAGGGGAGGAAAACAACTGACGGGCATTAGCGGTTACCTCTTCTAAACACAAGAAATGTTCCTGAATAAAAGAAAAAGAAGAATCCCTATATATATATATATATATATATATATATATATATATATATATATATATATATATATATATATATATATATATATATATATATATATATATATATATATATATATATATATATATATATATGCAAGTAAATCACTGTAGGTGCGCGTGATCTAGGTATATGCTGATAACCACAAGGAAAGAAGAAAACACGAAGTTCCCAAGCGCTTTCGTGTAATTCACATCTTCAGGGGTGAGTACAGACTAGAGAGAGTAATACAAATCAAGGTGTATATATACAGAGGAGGGTGAGACCAGGTCCACAATGGTCAGGTATTAGGTAATGACCCTACTAATCTTTAAATAGCACACAACGGTTGGTGGTCAGGTCAGATGGTCAAGTGACCCGGCCTTCTCACCTGATCACAAATCTTCTTAATTACAAAATTGTCCAGCTTGTACATGCCGTTACTCAAATTCATGTTGAATGCTTCGGTATGTTTAATAAGACTAGATTCTATGATGTTCCTACTATCAATTGAATTACATGGTAATATTGAGCAGGCATTATCCCAGTCAATGCAATGCTTGTTATCCCTCAAATGAACAAACAGAGCATTGGATTCCTGGCCTATCCTAACACTGTATTTGTGTTGTTTAATTCTAGTTGCAAGATCTTTACCTGTCTGGCCTAAGTAAAACATATTACATTCCTTGCAAGGAACTTTATAAATGCAACCAATTGTGTTGTTGGGGGAGTTCTTGATTAACATTTGTTTAACAGTGCATGAGTTTTTAAATGCCACATTGACGTTCCAGGTTTTTAGCTGTGCAGGAATGTGTGAGAAATTTTTGTGAAATGGTAATATTAAGATATTCTTATGGTCATGGGTGGGCTTGGGGTCAGTTCTATAAAAAGTTTTCTTAGTAATGTTTAAGCATTTGTCTATGAAAGATCTAGGGTATTTAAGGTTTGAGCCAATATTATATATATATTTGTATTCCTCATCGATGAATTCCGGACTGCAAATTCTCAAGGCACGTAAAAACCATGTGTTATATACTTGACTGGATTTATATGTGGTGTATATATATATATATATATATATATATATATATATATATATATATATATATATATATATATATATATATATATATATATATATATATATATATATATATATATATATATATATATATATATATAACCGGTCAGAATTTACTGGACTTTAATTTCTCACTTGACTTGGGGTTTATTAAAAATTAATAGATGGTAATGGCAGTGGAAGCGCCCCTTTGAGAAAAATCCCGAACCAGCACAAGAACACTTAAATCTACGAAACAAAATGAACTGTCCGTGACCCGTGGAAGGATAGCGTCTGTGACTGGGATGAATGAGACACACTGTAAAATTTAGACACTTATATTCCCTCCAACACTACAAACACAATCATATAATGGTACACCAATATGCGCACCTCTTAACTTAAACTTAAAACACTACTCTGGGGACTAAAAATTATACATGATATAGAAATTATTAGAAACACAGGCAACAATAAATTTGAAGTATTAAGAAATGTTGCTTGCACACATGAAACAGGCCTTAAGGGCTTTCACAAAATAATATCAGTCACTTAGGAAATGGTATTAAAAAATAAGAAATTAACTACTCTACAATGAATAGGCCTTAAGGGCTTTCAACAAAATAATATCAATCACTGAGGAAATGGTAATAAAAAATAAGAAATTAAATACTCTACAATGAATAGGCCTTAAGGGCTTTCAACAAAATAATATCAGTCACTGAGGAAATGGTAATAAAAAATAAGAAATTAAATACTCTACAATGAATAGGCCTTAAGGGCTTTCAACAAAATAATATCAGTCACTGAGGAAATGGTAATAAAAATAAGAAATTAAATACTCTACAATGAATAGGCCTTACGGGCTTTCAACAAAATAATAGCACCCCAACAGATGCACACTTCCTAACCTAACTTAACCACTACTCTGGGGAACAAGGTTATACCTGAGATCAGAATTATGAAGAACAATTAGATGCATTAAAAGAATCAAATCACAGTATCACTCTGGTTCCACTTATTGGCACAAACATTCAAAAACAATACTATCAAAATTATTTAGGACTATTAAACTACACACGTCAAGATAATATTAGTCTGAGGAATGTTGTTAACTACACCCGTAATAAAGGAGGGAAGATGTTCCTCTAGGTATCTCCTAGAGACCTAGACTCACGGTCTCAGTGTGTGACCATTAGTTTACTCAGATAGCCTCAGTGTACTCCCAGTGCGTCCATAAAGCGGAAGGGAGTGAGCCAATCAGACCTTGTACAGTTGAGAGAAACTTTAGCTTCCCGTTAGCAAGAGCGTTTCACTAAGCTGCTCGGGACATGTGGTGTTGTGCACCCGAGTGGTAAGAACTGATCACCCACTGTGGATGCTGGTCCCGTCGTTTTAGTTGTCGGAAGCACTCGTTCACTCAAGAGATCCTTTGCTACCCCGCTAAACAGTGACAGGCCTACACTGATTGGTCCAATGGCGACAATCGCCACCCTCAATCATCAACGGCAGTCAATCTCTCGCAGTCAACTCCGGTCAACTCCAGTCAAGTGGGTTCTGACGGAAACCCTGAAATGAACTCACTGTTAGCTCTAGTTTACTTTACCACTGCCCTATCTAACCCTGTCTGAGATCGCATGAGACTTACTTGTTATACGGCAATAGCGCAACACAGGTGACTAGGCCACGTGACTATTTCTGTGACGGACGCGCAGGGACGTCTTGTTTTGTATGAATCCTCCCCGCGACTGAGGGCCAGCCAGCGTCGCGTCCTCTCAAGGCGTTAGCTTAGGCCTACGTGACATATTTTCCGCCTAACTAATAACTCCTTGGGACACCCGTAACATTATTCAGACTGATAAACGATCTATAATAATTTCAAATTCAATAATAGTCCCTTACTTCATGAATCGCATCATTATTAATTCGGTAAATTACATTTAATATCATATAGGCCTAGTTCCGCAATCTCTCGCTATGAGCAGGCAGCGCTCTCTCCCCTCAGATGACCTTGAACGCTCAGTATCGCTAATGGCGGGGCATTTGAAATTACTCTGAAATTTCTGAATATATATATATATATATATATATATATATATATATATATATATATATATATATATATATATATATATATATATATATATATATATATATATATATATATATATGGATCCTTATTTGTGTTTACTATTTCATCCTGGTTGCTGATTTCATTTGTGGCCATGTTGACTAGATTGGTCATATCACATTGAGCACCTGGGGTCCCAGAGTGGGGTTTGGACTGAAGAATTTCCTCAAGTAATCTGTTACTTTGCTCAGGAGCAGGATTTCTGAATAAAAAATGTTTTTGCATTTTTAATTTTTAACATCTTTAACAAATATTGAAGAACAAACTATTGCTATGGAAAATGTTCCTGCTACAGTGACAAATTCCAAATAAAAAAATCCATATTTAAGTTACATTCATAAGTGACATGTCACACAGAAAAAATTTGCTTTCTCATTTTATTCCTCATAGTCCATGAACTGTACACAAAACACAAAAAAATAACTCATTACCTGGCAGTAACTTACCTCATGTCAGTCTTGAGGGTGTGGGCATTGAGAGCCTGAGTGAAACTTTCTGAGGTGGGAAGAGTGAAGGTTGGACCAGCTGCCAAACTAGGTGGAGGTGGGTCGGGTACACCTTCAAATAAAATACATTTTCTTAGCTCCAACAACTCGATGCATACTGTAATAGCATAATTTAATTTATTCTGCAGGAGTCTATTTAATTATCTGTATATATCATGGCATTGAATATTTCTAGCTGAATGCAATTCCCATTTTTTCAAATTAATTTTGAATATCCATCTTTGCAAATATTTACGTTCTCTTAAACTACCTAATTTCTGGAAGTCCTTAATCATTTAAAAGCCCCTAACTCATAGGTCTCTAAATTCCACTGACCATCTCTCCAAAACCATATGTAATCTTATTACATCAACATGTCCACTGTTTTGCAAGGTTTCCTCTAAGTAACTCTTAACTTACCATTTCTTGTGCATCATTTTACTCGTATCTACAGTATGTCCTTGAATAGCTTAAGTCATCAATCATCATTTACATTCAGTATGACTGTATCTTTTCCTGTATATGCCACTGGTTGTTTTCTTAATCCTTATTCCTTTCTAAACTACATATTAAAATTGTGGTACATAGCTGCCCACCACATCAAACAATAAATTAATAGAACAGTTTTGATCTGAAATAAAGAGTCTAATGAACATACTAGCCAGGTCTTCAAATCCCAAATAAACCAATAGTTACTTTTGGATTTTCCACCCAGCATGACTGTTAAAGACTTACCCATTCTTTCCAACATGTCACTGTCTGCCAAATGTATACTGTCATTGTCCATATCCTCATTATCAGGATCTGTGATGGCTATATGTCGAGTGCGTTTCTTCTTTGATTTTCTGCGGGGTTGTCCATTGCCTGGGTAGTGAGATTATTGGATGTTTCAAACATGGTAGCCACTAGCAAATATTTTTAATAGGTATTAATCCTTTTTAGTGAATATGGACAATATTCATCACTTTTAATTACAGTACAAAGAAAAGCCATTACAGTATTCAACCATTCTGAGTCTCACATATGGTACATCTCAACCTTCAAATACATGCCAAATATGTTAACAAAGTAAAACCATGTTGGAGGGCTGACTTCACATACCCACAGGGACCTATCAAGCCATTTCTTATTAGAAAAATATCACAATGAGATTAACAAGCCCTGCCCTGCTGGGTCTGAAAATATACCTCTCCATGAAAATACTTAAATTTTAGGTTCATTATATGCACTTTGTTGGATTTTTACTTAAAGGTATGAGAAAGTGTGAAGTAAAGCATCCCTGTACCATATGTAAACACAAATAAGCTTGATATTTTAAAGCAAAAATGACTGCTGCATGTAGTAACTCAATACAAAAACCAGCTGAAAAGAACTTCACATCATTTTTTAAACACCCAGAACGTTTTGATAGACATGAAAGAATAGTGTTACCACTTTACTGAAAGGGATCAGTCACACACCAGTGGGTGAAATAATGTTGGTCAAAATCTCCAATTTCCACACAAAACCACCCTACATATTTTTTCACATGTTTGGAACTACTGTACTTTACACTAATAAATGGGAAACATAGACATCAGTGTTTCATGCTATCAAAAATGAACTAAAAATAAATCAAAAGACAGTTGACATTCGTCTGCTCTTAAAATACTTCAAAGGTAAACTTTATTAAGTTTTAATCCAACATAGTTAAGAGTTAGCTCTTCTGAATCTGAGAGGAGAATCTTCCATATAAACCATGCTCATCGAGATAGTTAAAATTTGTTATCATGTACCCCCAAGAGAAGCACTGTACATGAAAATAGAGGCAATGGTTTCCTTTGCATACTCTACTTGACGTAAGTTTGATGACATTCAGGTATGATGAATATTAAAAAGGGACACACTGGCAGCTGTCCTTGCCTTCCAAGCATGGGCAACAATTATAAAATTTTTAGCATGAAAACTTCTACTAGACGGTAACAGAGAAGTATTTGCATTGAGCACCAAAAATCTACGTCAAATATAAGAAAGTTTCACAGCCAAGGGTGATGTTTATTACCAGAGGGATGAATGAGCATAAATTAATACTTCAGTCAGTTATCAGGTTGGTGGTGATTATAAAATTATAACAGCCTCTTGTATATATGAGTATGATTCCTTACCAGAAGTAATAATAAGGAAATACATAAATTCTTATGTATTCAAATTGAAATTTTGTACATCATTTCACTCACATAACACTGTACACTACTGTTAATATCTAGAGTGGTTGTGATGCACCATCTTTATGTGAAAAGGATTTAAAAGAATTCATCACCACTTAAAAATCATGCAAAAGTAAAACATAACAGACAATTCTTAAATACCCAGATGATATACAATCTAAATGCCAAGAGCAGAACACAACCAAACCTGAGTTTTTGAGTGATACAGGAGCTGAATCATTAACTAAACTTGCTGGTTGGGAGTCTACTGGATCTAGCTGAATCAGATCTGCCTCTTCAGGTGAATACAGAGGCTGTGAGATTAGTCCATGTGCTGGACTTATTGGATTCACTGGAGAACAAAGGGAGGAGAGGGATGAAAGAAGTTCTGGGGAGTAAGAGGATCCTGCTGGCACTGCATGCATCCCAACCTCATCATATTCTTGACCTGTTAGAGGCACATCATCAAACACAACCTGCAAACAACATTACCTTAAATGAGCAGTAAAAAAAAGTGATAATAAACATTTATTGAAGAAACACAGTGAGTTAAAAAATTTAACCATAAAAGATGAAAGAGAGTTAAGTTGGACAAGTTAATGATACATCACAAGGACTATTATGATTTTGTGTCCTCAGAAAATGACCAAATATTTAACAAGTTGTCAAGTTCTAACACATACATGAATAAGTTTCTCTCTATCAAACATAAAGCTGCACATATGACAAGTGTTACATTAGTAAAGTTAATGGTGAAAATAATTTCATAACTAAGTCAACATATATAGTACCTTATGATTGGCAGTAGCAGGATTTAGCTGTCTGATAATTTGACTTCTGTAGTTGAGGTCCCATGTGATAGGGTTACCACTTATCTTGAGCACTCTAATATGAGGTAAGGCACCAATGGGTGACAACGCTTCCTTCAAACTTAATACATTGTCCCTCAGATCCAGCTCCTCAATGTTATTCATTTCATGTAAACCTAAATAAGGAAAAATAAGTAGCATCCTTACAGAATATAAAACTGTTGTAACACTTCATCTTAAAATACTACTGTATATGATGTCCATTCTTAAAAGAGTAATGTAAATGGCTGTTAAGCAACCCAAAACTACAACAAAATATATACGCACCACTTATGTGAGAAAAAAGATTGTTATTGGCTATGAGAACTATAAGAGAGTAGGTAGCAGTAGGAGAGAGACGGGGAAGGAGCCGTAGTTGGTTGTGGCTCAGGTCTAATAACGACACAGTAGGGAGGTACTCCAGAGCTGAGGCATCCTCCAGTTCACAATGGCTTAAGTCTAGTATCTGTTCAAACAAAAACATATACAGTATTAGCACAATAAACCTCAAATTTCTACTAAAGGCGCTATCATACAAATTGCCAGAAAATATATACATGTACCTAAACACTGTAATACGTGTGAACTGTAATTGAAAGCTTAAGTACCAAAAATAGTTTGGTTTCAATAATAATACTGTAATAATCATCATCATCATCATAAACGTTTTATGTACATTTTCTATGCTTGCAATGGTTAGCCATATAACCATTAATTCATAATATAAATTATGACAGTTTCTATGCCCTAATTACTCCAAAAAAACATCACAGAACGTAAATAACCAATGAGACATAATCCCTTCAAATCTTATCAAGAAAAATCCACCAAATTTCATCAGTGCTCAAGCATTTAGCTTTATAAACAGTACAGACCAACAGAGAAGCAAGCAAATACCATACTGAATGACAGAATATACAAAAAATTCAAATGTAATACAATTTCAAATAATCCCCACAATAGTAGTACAAGATACAGTAAGTACTTACATATTTCTTGCAACATACCTTAAGGTTTGGCAGGAGACTAAGGCTGTGGTCTAAACTGTACAATGAGTTGTGAGCCAACACAGCTTCCTGCAGTTGCTCCCATGCAAACTCTCCTGCCTGATATACAGTATAAACACTGTTAGTTAGTTTACAATACATTAGTGGAAAAACTAAAAAGGCACTATAACAAATGGATATATATATATATATATATATATATATATATATATATATATATATATATATATATATATATATATATATATATATATATATATATATACAGTATTACCCCGCTTAACGCGCTTTCACTTAACGCGTTTTCGCATATACGCGGTGCCTTGCCAAAGCTGAACTTTCACTTAACGCGGATTTTTCCACAGCAACGCGGTGAGTGTCCGGCTCGGATGCTATTTTTAGATTTTGACCACGCGCCACCCGCCCGCCCGCCCTCCTGCCTGCCTGCCTGCCTCTCCCTCCTCCTCCCTCCGCTTGGGCAAGCGGCGCGGTAAGGTTGCGCAGTGTGTGTCTTTGTTGCGTTATCACCGACGTCATATGACGTCTCGGACTGTGATTGGCCATGCAGCCCTACCCCCCTCTGCTGCTAGCTGTAATTGGCTTAAAGTATTATGACGTGACTACCCCGGGGAGGGAGGGAGGGAGGAGAGACGACGCTTGACCTAGCCGCGGCAGTTTCATCCCTCAAGGCCACGCCGGGTTAACGCGCATCCATTGTTCCGTAAAATGGCTTCCGCCGGACCACCACCCCCAGAGAGAAACCTTTCCTTACCTGGACCCAGCGGCACTAAACCAAAGAAGACACGACGTTCATTAAGCTACGAGCTGAAGTACCAAATTGTTCAAGATTTGGAGAAAGGAAGACGCCAAGTTGATCTCGCGCGCCAGCATGGCGTCAACGAATCTACGATTCGTACGATCAAGAAGGATGCAGCCAAGATAAAGGAGCACATGAAGCTCACAAAGTCTGCAGGTGCTTCAGCTATCAGGTATTGCCAGAACAGGGTGCTGGCAAAAGTGGAAACTTTGCTGGTGAGTTATTTGGTGCGTCAGGCGCGACGCAACATGGCGGTGGACACGCGCTCAGTGCAGGAGTACGCACGTGAGCTATACACAGCAGTGACACGTAAAATGGGAATTGCAGAGCCCAAACCCTTCAATGCTTCCCATGGTTGGCTGCATAGGTTTAAGAGGAGGAACAAGGTCACCAACATCAGCATTGTTGGTGAGGAAGCGAGTGCTGACCGTGCGGCGGCTAGAGATTTTCCTCCGTTTTTACGTGAGATTATGGAGGAAGGACAGTACACTGACGACCAGGTGTTTAACATGGACGAATCTGGTCTTTTCTGGAAAAAGTTACCTTCCAAGACCTTCGTTGTCCAGTCTGCGAGCAAGGTAAGGGGCCGGAAGATGCAGAAGGAACGCATCACCGTCCTGTTTACCACCAATGCCTCCGGTACCTGTAAACCAAAGTTATCGGTGATTCACAAAGCCCGCAAGCCGCACGCCTACAAGAATATGGACATGAACAAGCTTAATGTCCACTGGCTAACCGCACGTAAGGCGTGGATGTCCTCTTCTCTGTCCCTCTTCTGGTTTGACAACTTTTTTGTTCCTGACGTGCAGAAATTCTGCGAGCAACAGAATGTTCCATTCAACATTTTGTTGCTCCTTGACAACGCACCTGGACACTCGCCCCTACTAATGGATCGTCACCCCAACGTAAAAGTGGTCTTCCTTCCTCCCAACACCACGTCATTAATCCAGCCTATGGACCAGGAGTTAATCTGCAACGTTAAAGCTGCATACTCGGCAAAGAAATTCAAGCTCCTGAACGACTCTACCAACACCAAGGATGAGTTGCGTAAGCTGGGTGACACTGACAGCGAGAGTAAAAGCGACGAGGACAAGGAACAAGAGGCGGCGACTCAAGAAGTTCTCGTCAAACAATTTTGGAAGAAGTTTAACGTCAAACAAGCTGTAGACTTCTTGGTGGAGGCATGGGATCTGCTGTCTACTGCTACGATTCGTCACGCATGGAGACATGTGTTGCATGGCATACCAGGTGAGAGGAGGAGTCAATCTGTTACTGGTCAGGTTCAGACTGTTGCAGTAGCAGTGGACCTTGCCAGAGAAGCTGCGCAGACTGTTACAGCTGAAGGCTTCTCCGAGACCACCAACGAAGACATCATGGAGGTGATCAGAGATCCTGAAGTGACTGCCGACGAGATGTTGGAAGAAGAACCCGCCAGTGAAGAGGAGGAAGAAGGTGCGTCATTCTCCGAAGAACCTAGTTTAAGTCATAGTGATATTAAGTGTGTCATAGAGTTAACAGAAAAAATTAAGTCCATCGTTTCCCGCGACACTGACGATGAACGCCATGACGTCTTCCATAACCGACTGGTGCAGGCTATGGAGCCGTACATCAAGGTGTATCACGACAACATCAAAGCCAGCCGTCAGCAAAGCATAACCGAGTTCTTCGCCCGCAACCCACCACAGCCAGCCCAAGGCAGTGATAGTGATAGTGAAGGTGATTTTGAGGGATTTGTCAGGGAAGCCATGACAACTGTAAGTGACAGTGATATTGATTCACCTAGTAATGGTGATTCACCTGAGGGGCAGTAATCTGCCCTCTGCCTCGGAACCAGCCTCCATCCCCGTATGCCGACCCATCTCTTCTACTACCGTGAGTGTTCCTTAAACCTTTTCGTTTTTTAACCTATTCTTTATTTTTCCTATGTTAACCTTTATCTTTCCTAACCTAACCTCTTCTATATTACTTGTTTTTCATGCCACCATAAAGTTAAGATAGAATTTTTACTACAACATAGTTATTTGTCGTCAAAAAGTGGAGTTTGGGGGTCGGGCTGGGTTCTATTGGAATTAATCCCATATGTTCTGTTATTCACTTAACGCGGTTTTCACTTAGCGCGGGACCCTCTGGGTTCAATTGACCGCGTTAAGTGGGTACAACTGT